>NC_022027.1:53343607-53351106 GCF_000317375.1 Microtus ochrogaster | reverse complement strand
CTGGGATTAAAGGTGTGTGCCACTGCCTGGCTTGAGCATTCTATTTTTTATGCAGATGTTAACCCACTCCCTTCACTTAAGCCCTCTCCCAGTGGCTGACTCCTAAAGACTCAACCCCAAATTCTTGATATCATGATCTGCCCCCTGTTTCTGAACTCTACGTAGAACAGGAATCATGTGTAGATGCCTATCATACTTATGATATATGATATGCTACTTATATGTCAAATCAATGATACATAGCTGTTACAGCCTCAGCATAAACTGTTAGTCTGACTTCTCTATAGGCGGACTTTTCTGTCCACCAGCTGCTCCCAAATAACCACACTGAGACTTATAAACGATCAGCCGATGGCTTAGGCTTGCCTCCAGCCAGCTCTTACAACTTAAATCAACCCATTTCTCTCAATCTATGGGCTGCCCGAAGGCTCGTTTACCTCCCCTGTGGACTTCCCATGCTGCTGCTTTCATACCTGGCTCACGACTCCACCCTTCTTCCCAGCATCGTCTCTGACTCAAAAAATCTTGCCTCGTTTTGGTTTTTTGTTTTGTTTTTAACTAACAATGAGAGCACCACATTTTCACAGTACAAAAAAACAAAAAAAAAAAAAAAAAAAGATTGTTCCACAGCATGTCTTTTGATTAATGTCACATCTCTGAGGCTCACCCTTGGTGATACATGAATCAATAACCTTTCAACTTTTATGGAATATTTCCTTAAGAGCTCTTAATATAAGTTTCTAGTTTACGACTGGCAATTGTTTTTGTTTTCTTCAAATAATGCTGTTATGAACATTTTTGGGAATATTATTTTCAGGTGTGTGACATTTGTTTATGTTGCATTTGTTTAACTCTGCGAAGCTGTGTTCCTGTGCTTGCCTAAAACACCTGATGGTTCGAATTAAGAAATGAATGGCCAATAGCAAGGCAGGAGCAAGGATAGGTGGGGCTGGCAGGCAGAGAAAATAAACAGAAAGAGAGCTGAGGAAGAGGAGGTCAAGGAGCAAAAGAGAGCAAGGGGAGGAAGACATCTGGGGCCAGTCCCCCAGCCGCCCATCCGCCCAGACACCCAGCCCCCCAGCCGTCCATCCGCCCAGACACCCAGCCCCCCAGCCGTCCATCCGCCCAGACACCCAGCCCCCCAGCCGTCCATCCGCCCAGACACCCAGCTCCCCAGCCCCCCAGCCGCCCATCCGCCCAGACGCCCATCTGCCCAGACACCCAGACTCCCAGACCCCCAGCTCCCCAGCCCCCCAGCCGCCCATCCGCCCAGACACCCAGCCACCCATCCGCCCAGACACCCAGCCACCCAGCTGCCCAGACACCCAGCCAATCACGGAGTAAGAGTGAAAGTGAGCTGTACAGAAGTAAGGGAAAGGTAAAAAGGCCAGAGGCAAAAGGTAGATGGGTTAATTAGTTAAGAAAAGCTGGCAAGAAACACACAAAACTAAGACTGGGCATTCATAACTAAGAATAAACCTCTGTGTGTGATTTATTAGGGAGCTGGGTAGTGAGCACCCCAAAAGCCAAAAGGGAAAAAGATCACACAAAAGAACATATTTGAGCTAGTAGACTAAAATCAGTAAATATATTAACAACCAGATTTGTTTTATTTCTGCACTAGGTCTAGAACTTGAAATAAAATTGATGTAATTTTCCATAATAGTATATTAGAAAAATCATTCAGTTATATAAACAGAGAGGAAAAAATATTTGATAAATTTAACATGTGACCACAGTAAAACAATAACACTGAATTCTCAGCAAATTGAACAGGGAATGATCCTAATTTAATGGAGAATATTTATAAAAAAATCTGTTGTGATTTTTTTAAGGGGAAACATTCAAAATGTTTTACTTGATACAAAGAAGAAAACCATCAGATGTTTATTCTCCTATCATTTCTGCTTAATCCTTTTGTTTTAGGTCCAAGTCAAGAAAAAATGACCTGGCCTTGGGAAGGAAGTCCTAACAGGTACTCCTCAGACTACCGAGCACAGCTGGTTAGTTTCAGCCTGAAAAGATTCTCAACATAATTTTAGATGTAGGCAGAGGATTAAGTCATATTATTGGACATAATGTCCATGTATAAAGTACCATTTTTATATACCAGCAATTAAATTGTTAGAATATGACATTTTAGAAAACACACTGTCAAAGTTATCCAAGATGCCTACATTGGTGTTTCTAAATGGTTTTTGGTTGCTGTGTGTTTTTTGTCTTTTCAAAATTTGGATAGTTATACTAAGTTCTTGACTATCTGCTCCGTGAGTAGATAGCTACCTTGTCTATTCCACTCGTGTATTGTCTTTCTAAGTTTTATTTTTTGTCTCTGTGTGTGCATGTATGTAAGAGGGCATGCACATGTGCAATGCCTGTGGAGGCCAGAAGAGGGCGTCGGCTGCGCTGGAACTGGAGTTCATGAAGGCTGTGCACCACCTGCTGTGGGTGCTGGAACCCAATCTCCTCCCTGGAGGAACAGCAACCATGCGGGACTGTTGGGCCCTCTCTCCAGTCCTAACTGTACCTTCTAGTCTTTCCTCAGACGTGCTACTATTGGAAAATCAAAAACATAAAGCCAATAAAGCTCACCTAATGAAACGGGAAAGATTTTAGCTCAGGTTCCGTGACTGTCCTTTGGGACAGGTGGTATTTACAGAGTCCTTTACTAATGAGGGTCAACCTGACTTAGGTCACAGAGGTACCCATTCCAGGAGAGAGGGCGTCTTCTGCATCGACATCTCTTTAGATTTCAGAAGACAGGCATATGTTCTCTGAGTTCCCTCTTTGCACGGGACGCTTCTTAAAGGCTTCAGAGAGGTGGTTTGTCTAGAAAGGTAAAGTAAGAGGAAAACTGGTTTCAGTTTGTATATAAATCACTGAAAAATATTGTGAGTTTGTTCTTTTGAGCAAACATTTGGTGTAGACATAAGCTGACGTTGAGGTGAAGGTTAGATATTGACTCTTGAATAATTCAAGATGCACGCGATTCTTAGAGAACATTGCATTAGTTAATTAACCCTGGCTTTGAGAGAATTTGTTTCTAATAATATTAGTTGGATTTGACTTAGCTCTGTAAAGAAGATTATAGCCAAATAAATACTATGAATTAACTAAGACAGTAATGATCTGGGTCTCCCGCTAGTATTTGGGTTTTACAAGGGTGTAATGTGGTGAGCAGAGAATATAGCTAGGGTGATGGCTGGAGGAGCCTGGACTAAGGAAAAGCCGCCCTGCTTTGGCTTATAGGCCCTGGTAGAGCTATATGATAAGATACTGGAGCTCAAGACATAGCCCATGTGTGTTCTACTGTTATCAGACCTTTTCTGTTTAGTCTGGTGACTTTAAATTGGACCAACTACAATTCCCTGTTGAAAATGTGATCTGTACTATGACTTAGCATTAACACATGTAGGCACACGTTTACTGGAATTAAAGTTTTTGAGGAAAATGCTTATTTCTATATCAAGTAATACACATGGATAATTCCTAGCTTACATGCCTCTTCAGGTGTGTGGGTTGTGGCTCCACAACTTGGCTTTGTTGTTTATCAGTGTGTCACAAGCTTTAGTTGCAGAATGCTGATTTAAGACCCTTAAGATCCACTTTCTTATTTTGATGCTCTCGTGAATTTGACCCTTGGCACCCTGCCCCACCAAACCCAGCTATGGTTTGGCAGTTATAAATACCTCAACCCCGTCAGCTATTCATCTTGAGGAAAGATTACCTGGACTGGGAGGTTATTTTGACCCTGGACCATGAAAGGGAAAATGAGATAGTACACAATCAGTGTTATGTCTTTATTTGTTTACAAGGTTCTATTTTGTAGTCTCCTTTCTACTTTTACAGCATTGATGGAAAAAGTGGTCAATTTGATTGAAATAAAGTCACAGGCTAGGAGAGGATGTAATAAAATAATTCAGAAACAGAAAGTAGGACAAAAATACAGAGTGTCTGTATTTCTGCATTGGAAGTGAAAAATATTTATTCTAAATCATTGCCAAGAAAGACCCAAGCAATGCTGTCTGTCCCTGTATCCGTAACGCTCCAAAACAGGGCTGTGCTGTTCCTTCTGTCAAGAATTGAAGTCTGTGGGACTGAAAGCACAGCTCAGTGGGAGAACACTTGCTTGGCATGTGGGAGGTTCCTGCTTTGAGCCGTCTCCATCTATTTGCTCCAGTTGAGAGTGGGCTGGCCCTGCGATGACCTTTGTTTAAGAGAGGGAGGTTAATTACTGTGGTACTGTGGTATTTCTATGCCAAAGCACTGGAAAGTCCTGAGCTTTTGTTGGTGGTTTGTTTATATTTGCATAAAATCCATTAGCTACCATGTAAAGAAAACCTTTTTTTAAAAAAAGTCTATTTTAGCATGTAAAAACAAAAGGCAAATAGAAGAAGGTTTAGAAAATGTACTACAGAGTTACCATGTAGGTGTCATGAACCCTTTGTGGGGGGAAGAAGAGGAGTTTACTATTTTGAGGGTGTATAGGGTGATTCCCTAGAGAGCAGGGGTCGGGCTTGAGCCATTAGCAGTGATTACAACAGTTGACAGATGTGAACACCAGGGGCTAAGGGAACTGGTTGAACATCAGCATTGCTGAGAAGTCTGCCTCTTGCACTAATGAGAGCCTGTGCTTCCCACACTGAGCTCACTGCCTACAAGTGTAGCTTCTCCTGGGCTCAGGAAGAGCTGGTAAGAGGATGATTGCCATGAGCTCCAGCCTCAGTTGCTGCTGCAGCATCACCTCAAGATCATAATACAGACCATCCATTTCCCCTCCGTTCTACTTAGCCCGCCCACCATCTAGCATGTCTACAGTGCTGCAATGCTTCCTGCTGTCATTACACAAACTCTTCTTTCTGCTGCATAACCAGCAATTTCTTGACTTTGTTACAATTGTCCAACATGCTGCCAAGACCTTTGAAAGGCCTGAGACTTTATTCCATTTGCAAACGAAAGCTTAGTGTTTCAGATGGTGATGGACGATGAAGACACACAGCTTGAAGGCATAAATTCCTTTCAGCACTGGGAGTAGCCGGAATTTTGGCATCTTCTGGGTACAGGGAAGTAGGATGGTTGGACAGAACATGTCCATACAACGGGCTGTAGAACAAGAGAGTGAGCCAGGCTTAGAGATCCAGTCTTTCTGTGCCGGAAAACCTGCCTGCCTCTGGCTCTTCACTGAAACACTAGCCATATCTTCCAAGGCTGCAAGAGAAGGCCTGGATCAGCCCCATGCAGGCTCCGAATGGTTGGTCCAGAGTCTCTGAACTCCCGGGAGCTCAGGTCAGCTGTCTCTGTGGGTTCCACGATCTTGACCCCTGGCTCATACACTCCCTCCTCCCCTTCTTCAGAAGAACTCCTGGAACTTAGCCCAGTGCTTGGATTTCTGCATATGCTTCCATCAGTTACTGGATGAAGGCTTTATGATGACAATTAGGATAGTCACCAGTTCAGGCACCCTCTCCTCTATTGCTAGGAGTCTCAGTTGGGATCATCCACGTGGATTCCTGGGTTTTTCCTGACACCAGGTTTCTCCCTAACTCCAAAATATATTTTCTTTTTAATTATTCTTTGCCTTCGTACAGCCCCTAACCTACCTTCCTAACCCAGCCCTCCTAACTTGCTCTCTTAAGTTTCCATCCCCCAAAGTCCCCACCTTTGCCCCCAGTCTACCCAGGAGATCTCTTCTATTTCCCCTTCCCAGGGAAATCCATGCATCCCTCTTTGGGTCCTCCTTGTTATGTAGCTTCTCTGGGGCTGTTGATTGTAGATTGTTTATTCCTTCCTTTACCCCTAACATCTACTTATGAGTGAGTACATACCATGTTGTCTTTCTGGGTCTGGGTCACCTCACTCAGGACGTTTTTTTCGAGTTCCATCCATTTCCGTGAAAATTTCACGAGGTCATTGTTTGACAGCTGAGTAATAGTTCACTGTGTAAATGTATCCCATTTTCTTTAATGCATTCTTAGCTCGAGGGGCATCTAGGTTGCTTCCAGGTTCTGGCTATTATGAACAATGCTGCCATGAACACAGCTAAGCAAGTGTCTTTACAGTATGATTGAGCATCCTTTGGGTAGATGCCCAAGAATGGTATACTTGGGTCTTGAGGTAGATCGATTTCCAATTTTCTGAGAAACTGCCATATTGATTTCCAAAGTGGTTGTACAAGTTTTCTCTCCCACCAGCAGTGGAGGAGTGTTCCCCTTATTCCACATCTTCTCCAGCACAAGTTGTCATCAGTGTTTTTTAACTTAGCCATTGTTACAGGTGTAAGATGGTATCTCAGAGTTGTTTTAATTTGCACTTCCCTGATGATTAGGGATCTTGAACAATTTTGAGTGTTTCTCAGATGTTTGAGATTCTTAAGTTGAAAATTCTCTCTTTAGATTTGTACCCAATTTTTAATTGGGCTATTTGTTATTTTGATGCCTAGTTTCTTGAGTTCTTAAATCAGTCCTCCGTCAAAAGTGGGGTTGGTGAAGATCTTTTCCCATTCTGTAGCCTGCTGTTTTGTCTTGTTGACCATGTCCTTTGCTTTAAAGAAGCTTCTCAGTTTCAGGAGGTCCCATTAATTAACTGTTGATCTCAGAGTCTGTGCTACTGGGGTTACATTTAGAAAATGGGCTCCTGTGCCCATGCGTTCAAGTATACTTCCCACTTTCTCTTCTATCAGCTTCGGTATAATTTGATTTACGTTGAGGTCTTTGATCCACTTGGACTTGAGTTTTATGCATGGTGATAATTACAGATCTGTTTTCATTCTTCTTCATGCTGCCGTCCAGTTGTGCCAGCTCCATTTGTTGAAGATGCTTTCTTTTTTCTATTGTATATTTTTGACTTTATAAAAAAATCAGGTGTTTATAGGTGTGTGGATTTATGTCAGGGTCTTCAATTTGATTCCCTTGATTTGAGTGACTGTTTTTATGCCACCATAAAACCAAGCTTTTTTTTTTTTTTTTTTTTTTTTTAAATTACAATAGCTCTAAAGTAGAACTCTAAGTCAGGGATGGTGATGCCTCTGGAAGTTCCTATACTGTACAGGATTGTTTTGGCTATCTGTTTTTTTTTTTAATATGAAGTTGAGTGTTGTTCTTTCATGGTCTGTGAAGAATTGTGTTGGGATTTTAATGGGGATTGCATTGAATCTGTAGGTTGTTTTTGGTAAGATTGCCATTTTACTATATTAATCACACCTATCTAAGAGCATGAGAGATCTTTCTATTTTCTGATATCTTCTTCAATTTCTTTCTTCAAGGTCTTGAAGTTCTTGTCATACAGACCTTTTACTTGTTTGGTTAGAATTACCCCAAGATATTTTATTTTTATTTGTGGCTATTTTAAAGGGTGTTGTGTGCATTCATTCTTGGTTAAGAAAAATTAGGTTTTATCAAGGAAGAACCCCTGAAAAATCTCCAATGGGAACAGATGGTCCAGATGATCCAACGTTTCAGAGCAACTCTGTTGCAGTTTCCTCTGTGTTCTACATCCAGAAC
>NC_022027.1:53342951-53343407 GCF_000317375.1 Microtus ochrogaster | reverse complement strand
TTAATGTGTTGGTTATAAGTTGTTATGGGTAATGATCAGGAAAAAAGATAAACAAAGGAAATTAGATTCAAGGTTCTTGCTTTGAAAAAAAAAAGGCTAGGCGATGGTGGCACATGCTTTTAATCCCAGGACTCAGGAGGCAGAAGCAGGCGGATCTCTGTGAGTTCAAGGACAGAGTGAGTTCCAGCACAGGCTCCATAGCTACTGAGAAACCCTGTCTTGACAACCCCCCACCAAAAAAAAGAAAGAAAGAAAGAGAGAGAGAGAGAGACAGAGACAGAGAGACAGAGAGAGGAGGAAAAAAGAAAGTAAAAGAAAAAAGGGGATATAAATATGATAAGATAGAAAGGTAGATTATTGAAACTACTATGAAAAGAAAAAGGGAGGGTCTAGATATGATAAGATAAAAAGGTAGATTAGTGAATCTACTTTTAAAAAGCAACTATTAGTTTTAAA
>NC_022027.1:53339430-53342337 GCF_000317375.1 Microtus ochrogaster | reverse complement strand
TTAAGATGTTTGAATAACCTAGGTTCTTCTTTTTTATGACAATGAGACATGTCTGCTCCTGGCAACACCAATCTACTTCAGAGACGATAATGGGCATCAAAGAAACTCCACATGGAGTTTACTTTCTTTCTGGTGAAAGTAAGCCACTGGGCAAGAAAATGCCCCTGTTTTGACTGCTGACATTATGGTGTCCTAATAAGATAAGCAGGACACAAAATATCCTGCTTCACAGAAAAAGTCTGTTGAATATGCTAGGCCTGTAGGCTGAAGATGGATGCCCCAGCATTGCAGAGGAACTTTGGGTGACTGTCCAGGCAGCCAACTCTTTCTGTCATTACTCACATTTTTTTGGAAGTTACTTGCTTGCTCTTCCTGCTTACTCAGTTAATATTATTTCCTCCTTGGGTCTCTGAGGGAGTTAAAGATTAGATGGCTATAGTTATAGTTTAACAGACACAGAAAGCAAGTTATGATAGAAAGTAAATTAGGTATAACACTTTAGACTTATCAAGATAGGATAGATATGAAACATTTTCTCTGCACTTGTCAAATGCAAATGGACTAGACATTATTGTTGTATTTATTGCCTGTATATATTTTATATAGTCAGTGTACTTATTAAACTTAGTTTTCTTATATTAGTTATAGCCTTCCTATTTTAATCCCAGTAGCCAAAATGACACACATCTTTAATCCCAGTAGTTACTTTAGTTGCCATAGAAACCGGGTGGTGCATGTCTTTAATCTCAGTGGTGCACACCTTTAATCCCAGTCCTAGAGAGGAATATAAACTGGGGAAGGGCAGCTCTCAGACACAGTCTCATTCTGAGATTCCTGAAGGCAGGATTGCCATTTCAGACTGAGGTTGAGGTAAGAGCCAGTGTCTGACTGTTTTGTTTTTTGGATCATCAGGTTGAACCCCAATTTCCGACTCTGAGTTTTTATTAATCAAGCTTCAGTGTTGTTTCTTTCATTTATTTCTCAGACATTTATCATCCACTAAAAAAGTCTTAAGTCCTGGAAAGGCCAAGCCTCTGATGACTGTATATTAATTGACCAAAGTTCCCAAATTCATCTATTTAAAGTTGAATCTGGGTATAGGAAAACCAAGAGATAATGACCTGTACCAGTTGTATATTTACTCCCCTTTACTCTGTAACTGTGCCCTTCATCCTCCCGATGATCACATTTTTAAAAAAAAATTAAAACTTTTAGAATGCATACAAAGCAACGGGGTTATTGAAATCAAGGTTAATTGCCCCAGCCAGTATTTTAACACTCCTTAGCTGTGTCTTCAAGAAGCCATGGCATTACTCTATCAGGCCAGCAGCTGTGGATAGTGAGGTCTATGTGAGACCAGCTGTAATGTGAGACATTACTGTAATGTCTGCACAATGCCATGTGGGATCTCCACCCATAACTGAAGTTCTTGCCAGTCTTGATTGAGACAAATCCTTGCCTTTTCTAGGGTAGAAAGCCCTGATAGAATTTTTTTTTTTGTTGGTAGATAGACTTGTCTCTTTGAGTCCTAGCTCTGTATTGGAGGTTTAGGATTCCTGTGGTTGATATATTGGGAAGTTCTTGGTGATAAAAGTTAGATTAAACTTGGAGCATGCCTTTAATCCCAGCACATGGGAGGCAGGGGCAGGACAATCTCTGAGTCTGATGCCAACCTGTTTACAAAATAATTCCAGGATAGTCAGGGCTATATAGTAATATCTTGTTTTACAAAGAAAAAGAAGAAAGCTATATTAGCCTTGGGTAGAGGGAGCTTGAGCTGACGAGGTCATAATTAAACAGTCCCTCAACTTGGAATTATGAATTCTGTTCACTCAGAGTTAACCACCAAGAGTAGGGAGCTGTCATTTAGAGACAGAGTCACCCTGTCCTCTGTTTTCAGTGTGTGCTTTCTGGGAGGGTTTATTGTGAACTGCAAAGATCTTCTTGCCCATTACCAGTCCTCCCTGTGGTTTAAAAACCTGTCAACTCTAGTAATCTCCAAACTAAGTAAGGCCTCTGAGAGTAAGAACATGTATATTATTTCATAGTTCACATCTTCTCTGTGCACGTGGCCACATGCTTTGCTCACAGGCTGTTCCATTCCGAGAATTCCCTCCCACTGCTGTCTTTCAGGGCCAGCCCGAGAGGCAGTATGGACCAGCAGCTGTCTCATATTAGTTCACACCAGCATGCTGGACAGAACTACTGTCAGTTCAGGTCAGCATTTGTTATTAATTGGCCCATCAAAGGGGAAAGTCCTACCCCTATCCAATTAGGTCTCAAGCGTGAGCTGAGGTACATTAGCGCAGTGATGAGTGATGTGGGCATTGGGTCATGTGCTCTTGAAGATTTGTTTTTGTTCTTACTGAATCTGATTGACCACGACTCTAGATATACTCCTTCTGTTTTATGCAGTTTGCTCAGAATTTTCTTTGGTGGAAGAAGTTTGAGGACTGAGATACCTTGAAAAGGATCTGTATTTGTGCAAAGAAAAGGGATAGAACAATATTGGCCAGAGGAGGAAGTGAAACTTCAGTGCTTACATACTGAAGCTTCAGTCAGCTGGTGTGTGAGCTCTGCAGGAAATGGTGTCTGTTGGTGTGCCCTGAAACTGGTTCTATATCCGGATCTGTGCACCCATGATCTATTGTCAGATGTGGGCCTTGGAAGTGGTGTGATCTGGGAATGGCGATGTGTCTGCAGAGGAAGAGCCCAAGTTAGTCAACAGCCAGAGGTTGTTAGTTTTTCCTGATCAGCAGCAAGGCATCCCTCCATGGAGCTCCCTTCCCATCTCAGCCATCTTAGTCTATGGCAGGGGGTGTATCTGAGCATCCAGAGCAGCAGGCGGTGGTAGCTGCACAACCTGTGATTAGATCTACAGTCTCAGTGCTTCAGGCGGTTGTAGCT
>NC_022027.1:53330871-53339255 GCF_000317375.1 Microtus ochrogaster | reverse complement strand
GTTGTAGCTGCACAACCTGTGATTAGATGCACAGTCTCAGTCTTCAGACCATTCTGATAGCGGCTTTTTACACAGGGCCTTGGCCACTGTGGAAGGCAGTAGGCCCCTTTTAGGAAACTAAGGGCTGTACTAGAAGCCTGAGTCTGCCTGAAGTTCTATTTAAACTTAAATTCTTAAACCAGATTATATTGTTTCTAAATTGGTTTGGACCTTGGTTGTAAAGTAAATGTCTATATGCATTCATGTGATTTTTATTTTATGCTAAGGAGGTAAGTCTTCAAGGGGAATTACTATTTCTTTCTAATAATCTCTTAACTTGAGATAATTTCAGCAGGCCTTGAAAGGTGACACAGTATTTTAGGAAACAGGTTAATACCACAGTATGTGGATCTCACAGACTTTAATAGTAATGATGTAATCAATGTTGCTTTTGTTAACAACAATACATGTATATTGGGTCTTTTGAAAAAAGTATATTACATTTTAATATAAAATTATTAGATAATTATTCATCAAATATAAGAATAATAGTAATGAAATAATAATAAACAAAAGGACTTTTTTTGAGGAAGACGCAATGATTTCTGGTTTGAATAGCAGGACCTCACCTTCATTTAAGTAATGTCTTTTATGTTCAAATTGCTTAACCAAAATTAAGTAATTAATCCTCATGGTAATCCCTGCAAGGAAGATAAGAATTATCTTCATTTTACAGATTAAGTCAAATGTACCATATTTCAAATGATTAATGCTTTGAAATCTCTAGTACCAAATGGTCTCGGCTCTTCCAGAAGCATGTGGAAGCCCAAATTTACATAGTAATTACGTGTTCAATTATGTTGAGGAAGCAAGTGGCAGGCCCAGATAATCTTTAAAAAAAGACAGAAACGAAAAAGAGAAAAGGAAAATATCGGCGTTCTACGGAAAAGGGGGAAGCAGTTCTTTCTTTTACGCCTGTTGGCTGATAATATTATTTGCACACACGGCTTCTCTTCTCGGGAGTCCTTCAACACTAAGAACAAAAGCAGAATGCCCCACAGAACCTCAGGGGATGCTGTTTAGTGCACAGAATAAATGCAGCGGCATAGTGGAATTTGTAGACTGAGCGATGACAAAGAAGCCACACTGAAGACCGCGAGGACACATGGCTGTTTCCTGATGACTCGGTGTGTGGAGTCTAGTGTTGTGTTGCATTCTGCTTACGGTTAACAAGCCTCCTGTGTGAGGAGACTCCAGAGATGCCGCACAAACAATGTTCTAACAATGTTAAAGCCTTGCATTGTGGAACCAATTCAGTCCTTATGCTATCTTTTTTTTCCTTTTTGACAATAATGTTTTCTGAGACAGAGTCAATCACAACTGGCACAAAGAAAGAGAGTTGCATATCTGCCTGTTTATGTAGCTTGTATGTAAATATGTATATAAATAAATACATATTTATTTATGTATTAGCTGTCTTGCTGTCCCCTGTATGCCATGCACGAACAGGAAGTGTGGGTTGAAGGGATTTTCAGTGAGAGCAGTCTGTGTGTGCGTACATGTGTGTGCACGCGTATGTATGTGTGAACTGCGTGGCATCATGCAGAGAGGTCTGAAGTACCATCAGAGACATGAGATCTACTTCTGATAGCTTGGTGAGACAGACATCTGGAGCAATTCTTCTAGAAAATATCCACTCGTGCTGGAGAGGCTCAGTTAAGACGACAATGCTCGAGATCATGGCCTCTCTGCTTTCATGTTATCGTTACACATTTTTGCCTGAGTTTATAAGTACAACCTGCTCAGTCCATTTAGTGGCCTCTACTTAAAGCTGCATGGAGTGTGGTTCCTGAGATGTCATCAATGTTCCGAGGTCAACATGACATCCTTTTCGTTGCTGCATAGAATTCACTCTATTATGAAATAATTGAAAAACCACAGTCCAGAAGTGAAGGTAAGCTTAGACTTCTTTTGTTCCTATTCTGTTCCCCATTAACAGCTGTCAGAAATCTCACAGATGCAATTGCTGTGTGTAAGAGCTCAGTGTCAAAAGGCACATGTAGAATTACGGGCATCAGTAGAACATTATACCACAGGAACAGCCGGAGCACACTGTGGGCGTGTGCACCTAACATGCCAGATGCAAGCACGGAAAGCTACTCTGTAAAGGGGATACAGGGCACTCTCAAAAGTACAACTAAGGGCAACATTCTACTCCAAATAATCAGGTTAGGTTTTTTCTTTTTGGAACTGAAGACTAAATCCAGGGCCCTGTGCTCCACCACTGAGCTAATCCCCAGCCCCCAGATTAGGTTTTTAAAAGTTCTAAGAAATGGTTCTGGAAAAGAAATGTAAATAATCCATGAGAAGCTATAGGGCTGCCCAGACAGCCCATTGCACATCAGAGAGGTCATGACTGAGTTTCGGCAGGAGGGAAGAGAGAAGTGGGAGCCAGTATTTGGAAGAAATAGCAGGAATTGTGTAAAGACGATGAGAGCTCCAGTTCCATGGGCCTAACCACACTTCAAAAGGATATTTGAAATGGATCTGAGCTGAGACACACCCTGGTGAGACAGCAGACACCCCAGGACAAGCATGCTCTCAAGGGCTTCAAGGTAGTTGCTTAGCAACAACAACCAGGGAGACTGTCCTGAAAGCTTTAAGGGACTGGGATGGAATTGATTGTTAACCTGGAGTTCTATGCTGTTCTCTGTTCTTCTAAGAAAAAAAAAGCATGTTCTTTAGGCGAAGTTCTAGAAGTGTTGTTTCAAGATGATGCAAAATAAGTGCAGAAGGACAAACAGAGATGGGGGAAGAGCAAACATGAGAAGATAAACACATAGGCAAATATTTAGAGAAAACATTTTTGAGCATGCTGAACAACAAAAGCAATTCTAGGTTCTGGGGAAGTGGCTCAGTGGGTACTTTCCATGCTGGCCTGATGGATAATCTAGAATTCTGATCCCTAGAGCCCCTGTGAAAGCTGGACACGGTAGTGGGAATGTCTGCAGTCCCAGCCTACTGCTGCAGGGGGACTGAGGGAAAGACAAGAGAATCCTCAGCGATTCTAGAGGGGCTCGCTGCTGCAGTAGGGTAGGACCCTCTCAGACATGGGGGGAAGTGAGGTACAACACCCCAAGATAGTCCTCTGGCTGCCCACACCTGCCAGGGAACATCCCTCTTCAATAAAAAAAGAAATGTTCATTTTGTAGAACACTGAACAGTTTATGGGAAGCCAACTGTTTGGACATGAGCATCTCCTGAAATAGACCGGTGTGGACTAAGCCAGACTAGACTGTAGACACTCACTGTTCATGTAGTCAAACTAAATTTGAAAAGTTCAGTCTTTCAAAACCAGGAGAGTCGAAGACAAATCCAGGTGTCATGAGAATGCTATGCCAGAAACAGAAATGCATGCAACTGAGTCTTTCTACCACGACAGGATTTATTGAAGAATTTCCATGACATCAATTTGTCTTAAATCTGCCTGCCTTAGTAATCAGTCCAAGGTGAATGTAACTTCTTTATTTTAATTGCTAATATCGACTTTAATATCATAATCACACAGTGAAGATACCCCCATCTATCTGTCTATGTATGGGTTATGGAATGAATGCAAACTAAGGAGGCTGCAGCAGAAGCCGCCAGAGATGGAGTCTTTATTGATAAGATGAAGAACCAGGCTGGTGCTGATGCTGGAGGTGCTGAGTCAGGGTTTGACATTGAAGCTGAAGAATGTAGCTCAAGGTGGAAGGCTGAGTAACACCCGAAACAGGAGAGAGCGGCTCTGGTCCAGGTCCAGAACATCAAACAGGTAGAAAGAGTCTGGTAGGCTGTGCCAACGCTGGAGGATCCAGTCAAGATGGGGAGTCCTTGATGTACCCAGCAGACACCACTTGACGGTTTAGTGTGGGACGGCGCTGTCGCAGGGTTAGGTGTTGGTCTCTCTATGGTGTCCCGGTAAGGGGGCTAGCTTCTCCCTTCCCCTGATCTGATCTGATGTGTCTGATTCGTTCTTGGTCCTGGTTTCTTGCCCCCGTGGTTTTGGTTCTCCCCAGTAACTTATAGAGTGACTTCTTTACTATTCCCAGGAATAGGGTGCTTCTCAGTGTGCAGGCGGTGGAGTCTGACTGATGTGCAGTTTCTAGGTCTGTTCAGGGCTGACATCCTCCTCTGTCAAAGGAATCCTCCTCTGTCAAAGGAATAAGGTGCTTCTCAGTGTGCTGGTGGCGGAGTCTGACTGATGTGCACTTTTTAGGTCTGCTCAGGGCTGACATCCTCCTCTGTCAAAGTGTCAAAATCAAAAACTGTTTGTAAGATGGAGTCTCCCAGGGCAACACATAGCCTGGGGAGCCATTGTCTTGTAAATATGGAGTAGCCTAGACTAGGGCATAACCTGCTCTCAGGCCAAGGTAGCACAGTAAGGATCCTCTCTGCTGCCTCTGCTTTAGTCCTGTGAGAAAAGTGACTCCTGAGGAACTAGGACAGTTTTTGAACTGTTTCTAGAACTTTCTTCAGCCTTTATTTTTCTCCTCTCAAGCCAACCTCCCTGTTCTGCTCATGGTAACAGTTGCTCGATTCTACTCTAGGTTTGGAAAGTCAATTAGATCTTTGTTGTAATTTCGTCGTTTGACAGAAGTAAGAAAGATCAAGGTTAAAATGCAGGAAGACAGCAGCTCTCGAGGTGAGGCGTGGCCCCGTGAAAGACTTTAAAGTCATTTTAATAACTGAGAGGTACAATTACCTTCCGATATTAGGAAATTATACCCTTTGTATTTTAGGGCTGTCATCAAAAGAAGAAAAATAGAGTGTAAAATATTCAATGTGTTTGAGAAGGGAATGTGCGGGAACGTAGTAAATGAATTAGTTCAACTCTTTAATACGAGCACGTAGGAGAGAGCTCTGAGTTACCATCTAGTCTTCCTGTTCACTTTTCTCCAAATCCTCACTGAGAACCTGGCTCGGAACAGGGCCGAGAGCTAGCACCATGGATTTTGAGACAAACAAGGTGAAATCCCTCCCTGTGAGACTTCTCTGTTGACGTTTGCAGCTCTGAAGGAAGGAAGGTCTTTTTTGGGGAGGGAGGTTTCAAGGCAGATTTTTCTCTGTGTAGCCGAGGTTGTCCTCAAACTCACTCTAGACCAGGCTGGCCTCAAACTCACAGAGGTCCTCTTGTTTCTGACTCCTGAGTGCTGGGATTGAAGGTGTGTGCCACTATTGCCCAGCTCTGGAAGGAAGATCTTGAGATGAGTTGATCTGTGTGGAAATGAGTCAAGGGGGCAGCTACGTGCAGCAGGAGTCAGAAGAGTGTAGATCCTGAGGAACCCAATGTGCTAATGGTGATGTTGGGTCTCACTGTCTCAGAAACAGCATTTGACCATTTGGGGAAGATTTTACATTTTCCTTTAGTATAGAGAGCAAACGCAGAAATGAAAGCCCAGGAGGCGAGGGAGGGTCATGGCATCTGCTCTCTCTAGATGTTTTTTTTTTTTTACTTTCTCTAGTAGTTACAGAACTCTAAATGCTGAGTGCTTTGTGCTCACCACACCCCACTCCACCAAATGGCATGTGAGTCAGGTGCTAGCATCACCTCCACGCTAGACCTGCGGAAATGCACCACGAGCAGGCAGAGTGACTTAACAAGTTATCTGATCCCAGAACGTAGGGCCAGAAGGGATCCATGACAAGTAAGTCTGGGGCAGACAGGATGAGAAGTTAGTCTTTCTTATGTGTCTTCTGATACTTTCGGAATCCCTAAAGGGGATCCTTAGAATGTAACATTCTGTGAGCTTGGGGAGCAGCGTGACCAGCACAGCTCGGGGTATAATCCGAATGCAAGTTTACCTCTTCTCTTACTACCCTCTAACAGGCATTTCCTTAACTCCTTGATGGAAGTGTAAATGGTCAGGTTTTCTGGTCACTCGTGACAAAATCTCTCATTTACTTCAAGTTGGAAATACCATTTTTTAAAAAAGGAAACTGAGTCAACATTTTTATCCCGAGTGGAGCCGGCTGCTGGAAGACTACCTCTCTTGAGGTTATCCTGTTACAATATCGTCCCTCCCCAGGACAGGAAGGAGCAGGAAGGAAAGGGATCAGGTCTTTCTCAGCACACTCTTTGTGGCATGGATTTGTGCCTTCTGGGTCTGGGGGATGTCAGCAGTGGGGCATTCTGGATCATTCCGTCCTGGATGCGTTGGCAGCTTCCCCGCATCTCCCTGAGAGACACAATGCTTTACATGTAGACTCCCTCTGCGAGTCCCAGTCCTCCATGTGGCCTTCCCATCGTGGCTGGGTTGCGTGGGTCACTGTCGTAGTGGCATTTCATTTGCATTTTAATAAATAAAACTTGCCTGAAGGTCAGAAAAGCAAAACAGTCAGCCACCGGCTCTTACCTTGACCTCAGTCCAAAATGGTGATCTTGCCTCCAGTAATCTGAGTGAGACTGTGTCTTAGAGCTGTCTCCACCCTTTTTATAATCCTAAAACTGGGATTAAAGTCAAGTACCCCCAGTTTCTATGGCAACTAGTGTGTCTACTGGGTTTAAAGGTGTGTGTTACCACTTCCCGGTCTGTAAGGCTGACCAGTGGAGCTTTTTTATTCTCTGATCTTCAGGCAAGCTTTATTTATTAAAATAAAAATTAAAAGGCCCCTATACACCGTCCTATCAGGAAATGCCCCCTCTGACCTTGGAAGCCGTCTATATATTGTTTGGCATCATAAACTCAGGGTCTTTAGACCCAGCCAGGGTGGCTTCCTTTTCGTTCCCCACCTCATCATAGGTATCATCATAGTTTTTTTGTTTATTCATTGTTGACATGAGTATTGCCATGTCCGGGATGCTTGTGCCCTGGACTCCACGTCATCCTAGTCAGGTTCGAGAGCTGTGGCAAAGTTTTACTAAATTTTTTGTATCCTTGAGGCTTAGACATAGAGGCCTAGACTAGTCAGTCAGTCAGTCTTTCCTTTTTTTTTTTATTAAGACTTTTTTTTTTTAGTACAATCTTTTTTTCATTTTACATAGCTGATGTGGGATTTCCCTCTGTATGCTGTGATTACCATTAATGGATAAAGAAACTGTCTTGGCCTGTTGGCAGGGCAGAACTTAGGTAGGCTGGGAAAACTAAACTGAATGCTGGGAAAAAGACTGGTGGAGTAGAAGAGAAGTCATGGAGCTGCCGCGGAGACAGACGTGCTGAAACTTTGCTGGTAAGCCACGACCTTGTGGTGATGCACAGATTAATGGAGATGGGTTAAATTAAGATGTAAGAGTTAACAAAGAAGAAGCGAGAGCTAGTGGGCCAAGCAGTGATTTAAGTAACACAGTTTCTGTGTGATTATTTCGGTTCTGGGCAGCTGGGATGAACAAGCGGCCCTTCCTTCCAACACATAGGTGTCTCCATTTCTGCTCTCCCCTCCTCTTTAAAAGATCATTTTTTTATTTTGAAAAACAGATGTAGATGTTCAGAACCAGACTCAGGTGCACTGCAAGAGCAGCATTCATGTACTCCTAACCATTGAGCCATTGTGCCAACCCTGAGACGCAGTCGTTACTGATTGCTGTGTATTGCTCTCTGGCAGGAAGGTCATCAAAGTTTAGCCATTATCGTCTACCTAGCTTCCCCAGTTTTATTGTTATTTTTTTCATATAAATGTTCATTCAACAGTAATAAGGGAAATTCTTATAAAGTCCCTATTCCAGAATGTCTCTTTTGATAATTACCTCTGTGGGTAATATACATTGCACTCTAAGGTATTTTGACTTTATTACTATGCTAATGTTTATGTAAGTATCATAAGGGGAATATAACCCCCACATTCATTTTAGTTCTATACATTTCTGAAGTAAGGGTCCACAGAAAGAGAACTGATGTCTGTCGGTGGAAAACAATGAAGTTAATGAGCAAACAAATGGAGGTTTCCCACCATCATAAAGCATGCTGGCAAATAACAACAAAGACTGGGGAAAGAACTAAAATCCATTAAAAATATCTCACGCTTCTGCTAATGTGTTTTGCTTCCTAATATAATTCCTGTTTGTTAGAATCTTCCAATTTTCATTATCTTTACAGGCTGTTCTCATTTTGATAAGGGTCCCAGTTGAGTTTCGTCTGCGTCCTTGTGCATTGTACACTCCTAACACTTTCCACCTGTTTGTGTGTGTGCCTGCCTCTCTGAAGCTCATTTTAGGGAAAGGTTTAAACATCTTGTTTTGTATTAGCATGCTAAAGATGATCACATCTTCATCAACTTAGTGAGCGTGCCAGTCATGTTCATTTATGCAAGGTTTAAAACTGTCTGTTTCCTAGCCAGGAAGCTGTTTGTCTTTCTTTCCAACCAAC
The DNA here is from genome assembly GCF_000317375.1 of Microtus ochrogaster. Classification (NCBI taxonomy): domain Eukaryota; kingdom Metazoa; phylum Chordata; class Mammalia; order Rodentia; family Cricetidae; genus Microtus; species Microtus ochrogaster. Next base: position 53,330,934 of record NC_022027.1, on the reverse strand, counting down.
CTCCCTCCGTCCCTCCCTCCCTCCGTCCCTCCCTCCCTCCGTCCCTCCCTCCCTCCCTCCTCT
>NC_022027.1:53325767-53330681 GCF_000317375.1 Microtus ochrogaster | reverse complement strand
TTTTTTTTCAAATATAGGTTCAGCTTTTTATTGGCCATGTTAACAAAAGAGGTTTAGTCACAAAGACCAAAGCTCATATCAACATCAGGCTCTTCAGCTTCCTCCTCCTTTGTGTCCAGTCCACTTTCTCCTCATCTGGGGTGACAATGGAGGGATCAGGGCCACTGCAGGAGCAGTCCCAGCAGCTGGAGCAGGGTCCATCAGCCTTTACATTACAAATGAGGCTTCCAGTGTTAACATTGGCCAGGGCCTTTGCAAACAAGCCAGGTCAGAAAGGTTCAACGTTGACAACAGTTGTTTTAATGAGGGTGTTGATCTTCTCCTCAGTGTATGGTGAGGGTGGATTAGATGCAAGCAATTTGAAGACAGAGGTCAGCAGCTGACTGGACTGCTGGTGAGGTTCTAGTCACAGGATGGAATGAGGGCCTCCCCCCAGAGCACTTAGCTTTCTCAGAGGGATCAAGCTCCTTGGTGGCAGCTGAAGAAAGCCATTATCTAGGTTCAGTATCGATGGGGTGAAGGTTTAAGGAAGGTCCTACCTTCCCAAAGTGTAGGTTTTATTCTGACCTATGCCTGCTACTTTGACATTAGTCAGTTCTGTGTTATATCTTGTTTATAAATATGGGATGAAATGCAAGGTACCTAACACTTCATCCATCCATTCATCTGAAACAGTGCAATGTAGCCTTGATCATCAGAATCAAGTAACTTTTAAACAAATGTGGTAAAAAGTTGTCAAGCAGCGGGCAAAGTTAGGGTGGGATTGGACAGAGTGGTGTGAGTTCTGGGAAATGGGGTGGATGCCTTCTGGATGTGAGGTCTAGGGAATGGGGAGGATGCATTCTGGATGTGAAGTCTGGGGAAGAGGGAGGATGTCTTCTGGATACGAGATCTAGGGAATGGGGAGGGATGTCTTCTGGATGTGAGGTCTAGAAAAAGGGGAGAGATGTCTTATGCAGGAGAGCACTTCCCTGTTTGGGAACCACAGGAAAGAGCACTGAGGTCTGGAGTACAGTGAATTTCGTCAGAACGAGGGCAGGGTGGAGGTGACCCGTGATGAGGACAGGGAGAAAAGCTCTTGTGCCAGATGGTGTGTTGTGGACTGGAGGCTTTACTCAGTGAGCAATGCAGAGCCACTGAGCATTCCCAGTGGATGAATGAGGTTTTCCCAATCTAGCCTGGCTTCAACAGGGAGAACTTTGTGCTACTGTAGTTAGTGGTATTCTGAGATCTGCCCGAAGGCGTTCTGTCCCAGTGCCACAGCGTCTGGATTGTGCCATACTCCTGCAGCTGCACCAAGCATTTCTTCTCTCCGTGGTGTCTCTATCTTCCTTGAATTATCTGGTCTCCAGTTGGCAAGTTCTTGCCTCTTTAGCACGGAAGCTTGGGTGTTGGTACCTTTTGATATAGGGTGACTATGTTTATCATCCTCACAGTGTCGTGGGTACCGAGGTGACACCATTAAGGTGCATACTTGATAAGCATGCATAAGCATGCAGGACTGTTGACAGTGCCAACTCCACTAGGGTGTGTGGCCGCCTCTGCTCCCTCCTCGCATGCACTGGTACTCTAGAAGCCTTTTGCTCCGTCATTTATCACTGCTTTCGGATACAGCATGCTTAGTGATTCGGGCCACAGGCCCTAAGTCAGGCCAGCAGGGTGTAAATCGCAGCTCGGCCCCTTACTCTGAGCTGTGCAGCTGTCGTCAAGTCACATAAATTTTCTAGGCTTCGCATACTCACTTTTACAACGTGAGCGGCCATAGTATTTCTTCGGTGATTTGCTGCTCTCGGGCGAAGACTGGGAATCGTAAGCAGAAAGCCTCATACCGACACTGTCTCACACTCCACTACGTACTCACTAAATATTGACTGTAACTCACCTTGTTACATGGCACCACAACGCCGGTTACAGGCCTTTCTCTCTCGTTGAACTACGGACTCTGTTAAGGCAGAGACCATATATTACATATTTGCCTTTGTGGCTTTAGTTTATAGTTTAGTGTCCAGTAAGCAGTAAATTCTAAAAAAGAATCAAAATGCAGAAGGAACGAAAGGCGTGTTAGGCATCAAAAAGCAAACAAACTAAAACAAAACAAAACAAAACAAAAAAACTCAACCCCGCACAAGAAATAACCCTGTTTATTTTACCTTTGCATATGAAAGAAGGAAATGTGTGTATATTTCATGAGTCATGAGAGAAGATAAATCGGAGCCCAGTGCACTCCACCACTGTCTACCATGCAGAGGGCTTCCCTTGATCTTGGTGAAACAGCTTGAGGACAATCACACAGTGACAAAGGGTGGAGTTTCCCAGGCTCTCAACCAGGTGGAAGCATTTATTCAGTTACTTCGCAGAAATAGAGATTTTGTGGGTTAAAATTAAAACGTAAAATTTTTCTTATTGTTAGTTCTGCTTTCCTTATAGCAACTTTGCAAGTTTTGTCTTCTTAGGGCTAAAAATTAAAATTTATTAGAAGAGTTATTTAAATGCAATAATACTTGGCATTTATCAAAGCAAATGAATCTGAAAAGCATACCTTGTCATTATTTAAACCCAAGTCATTTAAAGCATTTTGTAGAGAATGAATACTCACCATAAACACATGGGGATGGATATAGATATCTGCTGAAAATACGGACCACGTCCTTGACATTATTGTCATCTACTGCACTAAAACCATGGCGGGACCACAGAGCTTCGTGTTCATGTTTTAATTTAACAAACACAAATAACTATTTCTTTCAAAAGTAGAATTTGAATACTTAAAATTTGAATTTTTAGACAGCTACTTTAATTTAGTTCTTTACTCATTTATTTGGGAGCCGCTATTCCTTGAAATAGTAGGCTACTGGTTAGAAGTAGCTGTGATTGATGATAAGGGTTTGAGCAGCAGGAGAATCGGCACATAGTAACCCAAAATAAACATTTAGCTCTACCCCTGCTCATTACTGAGTAAGTTATTGCAATTATTAGTTAATGTCGTGTGCTTATGTTTAGAAAATACACTGGGGGGGGGGCTGGAGAGATGGCTCAGAGGTTAAGAACACTGCCTGCTCTTCCAAAGGTCCTGAGTTCAATTCCCAGCAACCACAAGGTGGCTCACAACAGTCTGTAATGAGGTTTGGTGCCCTCTTCAGGCCTGCAGGTATACACACAGACAGAATATTGTATACATAATAAATAAATAAAAAAAAAAAAACAACACTAGGAATTGAGGGTTGGCCTGACAGTGACATAAGAGACTGCACTGCTTAAACCTTTCTTGCTTCATTTACCCGATTTACTGTCTTGCGAGTGAAACAATGTTTCTTATCAAACAATGGTGTCTTTAGTGTTGTCTTCCTTATGGACAACTGCCCTTGGCAGCCTCTGTCTTCTCAGAGGAAAGACCAGGTCTTATCCTGTGCTTACCTAAGAGTTGGCGTGGCCAAGGCACATGTTCCCTGACCTCAGGAGGGCTTGGATGGATGGGTAACAGCTTCTCTATTGACAAGCCACATACCATTCAGAACATGGTGACAGGTTCTTCCTTTGATGTGGGATTCCCTTCTGTATGCTGTGAATATGTTTTATTACCATTGATTAATAAAGAAGCTACTTTGGGCCTATGGCAGGGCATAGTATAGCCAGGCGGGAATTCCAAGCAGAGATATAGGAGAAAAGAAGGTAGATTCCAGGAGATGCCATGTATCTACCAAAAGAAAAAGATGTCAGTTGCCAGGCAGAACTTTACCAGTGGCCATAGCCTCGTGGTGATTCACAGATTAATAGAAATGGGTTAATTTAAGTTGTAAAAGCTAGAAATATGCATAACCTATTGACTAAACAGTGTTTTAAGGAACATAGTTTCTATGTGATTATTTTGGGTTTGGGCAGACCGGAAACAAATGAGCAGCCTTCACCTACATTCCTTCAGGTTTTTGGAAGTTTTGTTTTGCTCTCAGACATTTCAAAAGTCTCTTAGAGGATACTGTCCCCTCTAATGGATGTCTTCTGATGCCACTGAAAAGAGAGTCCTAGGAGGAAGCATAAGAGGAAACCAAAAAAATGTATAACAAGACATCATTGGAAACCTGCTGATTTTTCTCTAATGTCACATGCTCCCTTACAAAATACTTTATTTTCAGGAAAAAGCTATTATTGGTAATGAATCTGAAATTCAAGTCAAGTATACCTAAAAACTAAATACCAAGAAATTAGGAAAACAATTCAATTTTACTGTTTATGAGACCATTAAGTTATGGAAATGAGTTGATTTAAAATACCCACACACCAAATCTGATGATAGATCATTTGATTTACATTTTATAATTAAAGTAAGATTATGATGTATTATAAATTGTTATATATGTTACAGTCTTTGGTATATGTAAATATAGCACATATGCTATAGAGATAAACTATTAATATGCATGAATAATAATAGTTTTGTACATAGTATTTAGTTTATTGATATTTTCACTGTTATCCACCTTTAAAGAGAGAAGAAAAGCAAAACCAATAGAATTGGCAAAAGCACATAATGACATAAAACTAAGTTCTGCATTTAGAAAAGGATACATTTTTATAGGAAGTGCCATTCTTTAAAACTAGGAAGAGACGCATTTTCTAACTTGTGCCGACTTCTTGAGTGGGTCCTTGACAGTCCTACAATGACTGTGTTGTGAAAAGTAGGTTTAATTGATTTAGCTTTAGGGAAGACTGTTAGAAACAACACAGAAGCGGTTCAGAATAAGATGCCCTAAGCAGTCACAACTGCTGATTTAGCTCAGCATCTACTGGGTCTTTTGTTTTGTTTTGTTTTGTTTTTCAAGACAGGGTTTCTCTGTGGTTTTGGATCCTGTCCTGGAACTAGCTCTGTAGACCAGGCTGGTCTCGAACTCACAGAGATCCGCCTGCCTCTGCCTCCTG
>NC_022027.1:53321092-53325667 GCF_000317375.1 Microtus ochrogaster | reverse complement strand
GGAAGCTGAAGATCAGCCTGCCTCAGCGGATGGGGAGGGGAATGGGCGTGGCTTTCCCTTAAAGGGACAGGAAAGCACAACATCCCCAGGTCTTCCTTATAATAAAAAGCACGCAGGGCAAGGAAGCAGAAAAGGAAGGGCCCAATATGGCAGCGGGCAGGTTAGAGGTAATGGGAGTGGGCGTGGCTTGTCCCTTAAAGCGACAGGAAAGCACAACACCAGGGGCCCGAGGTCAGGTGACAGAGGGTAAATGTGCTGTCTTTTGCACACTTGGGACAGGGAGATGAGCAGGGTTCTTCAAGAACAGCCCAGGGCTCTCTGTTCAGATCTCTTTTCTTTATGGCCTGGTGTGGTGCACACCTGTGATCCCAATCCTAGGGAGGCAGAGGCGGGGGGGGGGAGGACACGCAAAGATGGGGACAGGCCACCAAAGTCTAATAAACCAGAAGCAAATTTTATTCCCGAAACCAGAATCCAGGAAAAATAAAAAAAAATAAAAAATAAAAAATCTCCATGGGGCACAAAAAGCTTCTCAGCTGGTTGAGACCACAGCCGAGATGGATTCTGTAAGGCTGTGGCAAAGGCCGGTTTCTGAGCCCACTTTTTTATACTAGGGCGCCAAGCATTAGGTCTGAACAAAGGATTTTTTTTTTTTTTTTTGGTTTTTCGAGGCAGGGTTTCTATGTGGTTTTGGATCCTGTCCTGGAACTAGCTCTGTAGACCAGGCTGGTCTCGAACTCACAGAGATCCGCCTGCCTCTGCCTCCTGAGTGCTGGGATTAAAGGCGTGCACCACCACCGCCTGGCATCTACTGGGTCTTACTGATAATTCTTGAGTTTAAGCTTCTGTGCATTTAATAGGACATGATTTTGCCCACAGTATTTCATATATGTTATTTAGATTTGTTTACTGTGTTTAAAATAAAAACACTTTCTTTGTCAATGGGAAAAGTAAATAACTTTCTCTTAAAAACCTAAGCTTTAAAGAGGAGACAGTGCTGGAGAGATGGCTTAGCTCTTGGGCGCACTGACTGCTCTTCCGGAGGACTCAGGTTCGATTCCCAGCACCCACGTGGTGATGCCTACCTGGCTGTAACTTGTCTGAGGGAATTCTATGACGGCTTCCAGTCTCTGTGAGCACAGCATGCATGTGGTGTACGGACAAATATTCAGACAAAGCTCACATATATAGAATTAAAAAAAACCCAGCCTATTAGATGGTGGACTTGAGAGATCAAGTACACACAGAGAGGAAATAGCTCTCCAAATTTAACAACAAACTTCATTTGTTTTTCCTTAAGTGTGTTCTTAACCTTCCATTAAGCCAGGATATCCACTAACTGCTTAACTGCTGTGTACCTTTAATGTTTATGCTATTAATCATAATCTCCAACATTTGTTGAACTAGTACTGTATAGATTACTGTGCTAGAGGGAGTTACTTGTTTGAGTGGATTAATAGTTTATTTAGTGCAGGCTCTGCTGTATGAATGTGTGGGTGGGGCTTGACAGGTTACTGACATAGCATATTTATGTCATAGAGAAACCCATAGAGAAAGGGTTGGTTCAGTTGTAGCAAGGTCATCTTTAGCAAGGGAAGCTTTGGAACAAAGGTAAGTGTCCATGCTTTATGGCAACTAGCAGGAAAACTAACTTTCTTTCCCTCCCTCCCTCCCTCCCTCCCTCCTTCCTTCCTTCCTTCCTTCCTTCCTTCCTTCCTTCCTTCCTTCCTTCCTTCCATAGCCTCACTATGTATCCCTGGATGGCTTGGAATTCTCTGTGTAGCTGGCCTCAGTTTCACAGAGATTCGTTAGCCTCTGCCTCCTGAGTGCTGGGATCAAAGGTGCACCACCACATCTGGCATATATTTTGTTTCTTTTATAAATTCTTCAGTTTATCTTTTGAACATTTATTATATGCCATATGCACATAAGCAAAGCTCAATGAAACAGATTTATTATACAGAATGCTCACTTTTGCTGCTTATCTCCCAGTGAAATAATGCTGTGCTCTACAGTATGAATGATTCTGTCATTTTCCCTGGGAAGTGAGAGCTTCATAGGATGAGGCTCACACAGCTCCTGAGATCAGAAGCACTGAGAAAGGGCGGCAGGCACAGGGCATAGGAGTGGAGCAGCGGGTCCTGCTTGAGCCTTCTGACAACCCCGAGGCATTTCACAGGGGCAAGTAAACTCTTGAGGGGGACTCTCCAGATCTGTGGGTGATATTGCATACACCATTCCAAACGTCCCAGCTCAAGTCCATCAGAATGTAGGTTCTGGTCTTCAGTGACTTGCACTGATTTGGCCAGAACTTAGGCTGTAGCTTTCAATGTGTTGCACAAGGGAAAGTTTGAATTATCGACAGAAAAGTTGAAAAAGATACATTTGACAATGTAAAAACCTGTGCTTTCAAAACTGTATCTTTAGATGTGAACTCTAAGGGCTAATTTGCAACTTAAATATGATTAAATGTACATACATATTTGTATATATATATATATATATATATTCCTAAATATAACCTACTGAGTCCACATAGTGCTACTTGTATATGTTTTCAGGGATTACAGTAGCAATTGAAAAAAGGAAGCTATGGATTTGAAGGAGAATGGGAAGGGATGTGTGGGAGGGTTTGGAGGGAAGAAAGGGAAAAGATGTTATATTAAAATACAACCTCAAAAATAAAAAATAGTAATTAAATGTCAACAAATAATATCAGCCATAAAAAAGAATCAATCATAAGTCTTCAGTTACCCAGTTAATTTGATACCTAGGGATTTTTGCTTCTATAAAGTGTCTATGAGTTTTCTATAAAAACCTCTAGAAGTTTAAAATTATCCTTTTGAAGATCATACAGATGAAAATGGACAAAGTGTGCTTGTTCATAATCTTAGCCATTAGAAGGCAGAGGCAGGAGGATCAGTAGGTCATGGATGATCATCCTTGGCTGCAGAGTGAGCTGGGGGCTAGTGGGTTACATTAGACCCTATCTTAAAAGAAACTGTCAGTAACAAAAATTCATTTTCAAAAACATTGACCAAAATGAATGTACAAAAGAAAATGAAAACTTGAAGAAAGAAATTGCTAAATTTATGTCTTTTAAGAAACCATTGTTGAAATATTCTGTCCCCCACAGAAATAGATGGACAATGGTGCTTTCCTCAGAGGACTGAAGAGAGGGGGGGGAGCCTGAGCAGTGTTTGCTCACACATGACAACACACGAATCTCACCTGTACGTTCTCTCTCTCTCTCTCCCTCTTTTATTTGCGAACCACTGCGTTTTGTTGGTGTCACTTACAGGAAGGATGAGGGGTTACTTCCAGGAACACAAATGATTCAAAGACAGCTGCATCTCCTCAGCCCACCTCAGCCGAGAAAGGCATTTATGCCAGGGGAGTGTGTGGGAGAAAGCAGCAATTTCTTCCTGGGTTGTAATCTTTTCTTTTGGTTCCAGGCATGAATACTTCCAGCACTCAAACGTTTATTTCTTGAGAGGAAATGTGGCAGACTGGTGATGGATTTATGTAGAAAACTTGTTCTGGAACAAGATATGACTACTTCTGGGAGAGCAATAGCTGTTGCATGTACAGGAAATCTAAGGATGCTGTTTAATCTCAGTGTTATCTGGCCAGGGGAATATGTGATCCCAGTAGTTTCACGTGCAAGTTCTTATTGTTAGAAGGTCCCTGCCCTGCCCTGCCCTGCTCTGTCTCTGTCATTAGAGACCAGATCTTAATCTTTCTTGCCTAATTCTCAAAGGAAGATGAAGGATGTGGAGATCATCCTTCCATCTTTCCATGCACGCTCCCGGTGTGTGAATTAACACCAACAACAGAGACATTCTGTTTCTAAATGTTTACTTTGTAAAAACCCGTGATCCCCATGAGTGCATCAAACCCCCAGAATACCATCTGAAGATGGCTGTAATAGCTTCAGAAACAAAATACCGTGGAGTGGGTGACTGAAACAACAGAATGTTTTTCCTCTTGGTTTGAAGGCTAGAATTTTAAATGGTTAATCATAATTGTCACTTTTTTGGGTTGAGAAATGCCCAGGAGATTAATAAAGCAAACCCTTGGTTTGTATGTGTTGACGTTTTCAGAGTCAGGTAGATCCTGGGAGGTCCAACATGATAGATGAATTAATCATTTGGCGAGGTTATAATGTGAGGTTAGTGTAGGGAAATGGCGAAGGTAAGAGGCAGAGCCAGTTGGAGGAAGCCGGTCAGTAGGGACGGATGTGTCCTTGGACATGCTGCTTTGCCTGTCCTGTTCTGCATCCCTCTTTCTGTTTCTTGTCATCATTATATCCAGGCATGAGGGCAAGTATCCATGAATGGAGCCTTCTTAAACCATTAGAAAAAATAAAATTTCCTCCTTGAAGTTGCTTATGTCTCACGTTTTGTCCCGGATCAAAGTGCTGGCAAGGCTGGTATCTGTAAGGCACAGGATACTCACTGCATGGGATACTCACTGCACGGGATACTCACTGCACAGGATACCCACTGCACAGGATACTCACTGCATGGGATACTCACTGCACAGGATACCCACTGCACGGGATACCCACTGCAC
>NC_022027.1:53316928-53320992 GCF_000317375.1 Microtus ochrogaster | reverse complement strand
GGGATACCTACTGCATGGGATACTCACTGCACGGGATACCCACTGCATGGGATACCCACTGCACAGGATACCCACTGCACGGGATACCCACTGCATGGGATACCCAATGCATGGGATACCCACTGCACGGGATACTCACTGCATGGGATACTCACTGCACAGGATACCCACTGCACGGGATACCTACTGCATGGGATACCCACTGCATGGGATACCCAATGCATGTGGTACCGACTGCATGAGATATCTACCGTGTGGGATGCCCAATCCATGTTATACACACTGCACAGGATATACACTGCCCAGGATACACACTGCATGGGATAGCAACTGTACACTTAGAAGGATCATCCAGCTAGGCTAAGATGAGATTTAAATCCAGCTTTGTTCTGCCTGGGAGAGAGTATTCTGGACAAGTGTCCAGTGCTGACTGAGGTGGACCATGGCTGCATATTTTCTTTACATATTATGCTTATGGATTCTACCTTATAACAACTGCAAGCCCTTCTTAGAAGCTGATGTGAAGTTGCCCTTCAGATTTAGTTTTCAAGGTGACTTTTGAATTTTTATCTTTTTAAATGTTTCCGAGTATTTTTACTTTGTGAAGTGGTGAGAGAAATGGCTTAGTAATTACTAGCTGGCCGTAAGTAGGTAAGTTAACTAACTCTAGATATCAACTGTATTTTACAACGGAAGAAATAAACTGTCTTCTTTAATGGCTTTAAATCTGTATCTTTTCTTATCAGCCCATAGAAGGAATCTCTCCCTCATGCCTGCTTGCTATTTCCTATTGATTGAAATAGTTCTTTATTGAAGAGAGCCGAACATTAGAGATTCACAGTACCCATCTTTTCCTCAGAGTTATCAAAAGCTCCATTGTATAATATGCTGCTTTACAGGTTTTTACAGGAGAAATCAATTTTCTCTCGAAAGAATTATAATTCTGAAGTCACAGGCAAAAGTACACTGAAATTTAAGCTGATTTTTTTTCTTTGTAGTTGTTTTTGTGTGTGTGTCATTGACAAGACGGATCCGTGTGGGCTGCTGACAATAGAGCCGAGTTTCTAGTCCCGAACTGGCATGATCACAGACCACAGGCTCCTGTCAAACACCGCATGATAACTATAGCAGACACTCGCTAAATGCGAATGCATTCATGTAAGGTTTAAATGTTAAGACTTAACATTAAAGCTGTCTGCCCAGAGAACAAGTTAGCACAGCCCCAACTCTTCTAGTCATTGTTCCAGAACCCTTACTACATCGAGTGCTCCTTCTCAACCGAGCTCGTTGCTCTGGCGAGCACATACAGGAAGAATATTGCAGGCCCCTTCCACCCACCATTTCTACGTCTAGCAATGTCTTACACATAGTGAGTACTCACTAAATGCTTGTGAAGTTGAATTCTGCCAAAAAAATATCCAGCCAAGCTGCCGATAACTGTACGAGGTAGCAGGTGCAGGATGCACTGTGTACCAACTGCAGGAATCTCGAGGAAATAAGGGACTCAGTGCAGAGCAGTTGTCCCATGAGGCGAGTGACAGCAGAAAAACCACTGGTTTCAGTAGCAAAGAAAGGGAGGAACCTTTAGGAAGCAGAAGAGGAGGGGAGAGAACAGAGTTTGTTCTAAAGGACTTTGTCCCAGGTGTGGAGTGCTGGCTTGATGTTTCTGTTTTGGGCAGAAAGTTATTGGTTATTACTGCACTTTCATGGTGAGGCTGTTCAGTTGCGCATGCTCTCTCAGGCAGTATTCTGTTCTTAGAGTGGATGATGCTGGAGGTTGTGCTTAGCTGTGAGACTATAAAAGTTAAGACGTCGAGCAACAATTCCAGTGTGGTGGGGGAGGAATGACACCTCAACCTTGGTACTAGAGGGCATGGTATTAAAATTCCCAACCCATGCCTAATCCCAGATGTGCAAGTCCCATTGCAGAAACTCAAAAAATGTTAGATATCAAAGCAATACGATTAGACGGTTATCAAGTCCACAGTATTGGCTCCTAATGAAACTGAATTTAGATGAAATTCTAAAACAAAAAATACAAAAGATTGATTGTAAGTCTATTTGATGAAGCCAGGCATGGTGGAACATGTCCTTAATCCCAGAAACAGATGTGGGAGAATCTCTGTGAGTCTGAGGCCAGTTAGGTGCACATAGCATGTCCCAGGACATACAGTGATACAAAGAAGAGCTGTTTCAGATAGATAGATAGATAGATAGATAGATAGATAGATAAGATAGATGACAGATGCTTAGATGATTAGATATATATATAGATAGAGACAGAGGCATAGAGGACAGAGGCAAAGATAGAAATTATTTAAATGAAATAAGAGGATATTAATAAATTCCTGAATGAATTAAAAGGGAATGTAAATAAATCACTGAATTAAATCAATACAGGATATGAAATAGAATTAATAGAATTCATAAAGAGATAGAAATGCTAAAAGGTCCATTGAAATTTTGAAAATAAAAAGATTAATGAATCTAGTAGGAATCTCAATGAAAAGTCTCATTAACAAAATGGATCTGGTGGGAGTCAGATTACGAGGACTCAAAGACAAAATCGCTGAAGCGGAACATTAAGGCAGCAACAAAAAAATCCTAAAATAATGAAGTACAAACAGAGCATATGAGGCTTTGGGATAGCATTAATAGTCCAGGTTTATGAAACATCAGACTAGAAGTACAAGATAAAGGCATAGAAAATATATTTTATGAAAATCAAAGTAGAAAAATTTCCAAATGTAGTCATCAAGAGGAGGCATTTAGGATATCAAAAGGACAAGATCAGTAAACGCTCTCCTCACATTACTGTAGTGGAATTTCAATTGTATTTTAATAAAGAAAGACTGCCTGAAGATCTGAGAGTAAAACAGTCCCAAGGGCCAGCCTTACAGACCAGGTTATGGTAACACACACCTTTAATTCCAGTAGCCACACTAGATGCCATAGAAATCAGGTGGTGCATGCCTTTAATCCCAGTGGTGCACGCCTTTAATTCCAGCCCTAGAGAGGAATATAAAATGGGGGGAGGGGAGAGACAGCTCTCAGACACAGTCTCATTCTGAGACTCCTGAAGGCAGGATCTCCATTTCAGACTGAGGTCAAAATAAGAGCCCACGGCGGCTGCTTTGCTTTTCCGATCTTCAGGTTGAACCCTAAATTTTTGTTAATCATGCGTCATGTCACATTATAGTTGACATGATAAGAATATTGAACAGCTGCAAACCAAAAGAGTAAGTCATGCACAAAGGTCAACACATCAGAATAACAGTTTGGAAACCTTACAGGCCAGGAGACCTTGGAATGATTTATCCAAACTCCAGAAGAATAACTTCAACCCCAGATTATGATATCATGAAAAGACATCCTTAATTAAAGAAGAAAGAGGCTCTTAGCCTGCAGCATCACTGTTCACAGAACCCCTGTCTCCCAAGGAGAAGGACCCCGCTGTGGTGGCAGGTCTACCAGGTACATCACTGATGCCTTGTTTTCTATCCTCCAAACAGACGCTGCTCTCTTCCTGTCCATTCGTGCTAGTGTCTAGATGCATGACCACTTCCCCATCCAAAGACTTCTTCTGCCTCAGGACCTTAATGGTCCCCTCTCCCCTGAGGAGAGTCTTGACGGTTGGCTTCTTGTGTTTGTTGATGAGGTTCATGATATTGATTCTCAGCAGCTTGTCACTGACCGTCAAGCAACTAACCAGCTTCCTTCATCCATGTTACTGACAAACGTGCTGCAGTCCTCTGGTAAACGAAGCTCCTTCATGCCTTCTGCCTTGTCAAACCCAAGTGCTTTCAAGTTATATCCTCCATCTCCTTCTCAAACTCTGCAACTTCTGTTTCCTACTTCATGATGTCTGAGTCATGGGGCTGTGAGTCATGGGCGGCCTCCTTCCCAGCTGGCTTCCATCTGCTCCTTGAGTGCCTATAAGCTCCTGGCTGACATCACGGTTGACATCATTCCGCTTCTGAATGGGTGTGCAGAGCTTTCTCCAGGTCGTTCAGCACTAGTGAGATGAGTCAGTAGGGAAGATTACTTGGTGCCAATCCTGATGA
>NC_022027.1:53315908-53316828 GCF_000317375.1 Microtus ochrogaster | reverse complement strand
GTGAGATGAGTCAGTAGGGAAGATTACTTGGTGCCAATCCTGATGACCCGAGCTTAATCCCTGTAACCCATGAGGTGGATAAGACTGACTTCCATATGCTGTCTTCTGACTCCATGTGTGGCCACAGACACTAAATAAATAAATGTGAAAAATAATCTTTTTTTTTACAGGATCATTATTTGTTAATTAATTAATTAATTAATTAAAGATTTCTGTCTCTTCCCCGCCACCGCCTCCCATTTCCCTCCTCCTCCCCCAATCAAGTCCCCCTCCCTCATCAGCCCAAAGAGCAATCAGGGTTCCCTGTGGGAAGTCCAAGGACCACCTCCCTCCATCCAGGTCTAGTAAGGTGAGCATCCAAACTGCCTAGGCTCCCACAATCAAGTTTTTAGGGTAAATGTTCTTGAGAAGACAGTCAAAAGAAATAGGATTGAGAGAACGTAAAGAAGCACGTCCTTGTACTTGCAGGAAAGAAAGTGAATGCAGAGAGGTTTGCAGATTCTATCAATGCCACTCATCCACCAAAAAGCGATACTAAGATTTAAGTCCAGGCTCTGCCAGCAGAGCTGATACTAGCAACCATCGTCACTAACTATACTTAACTTATTGAATTACCTGTTCATCTGCCTGTCTTTCCCATTATGCAGTAAAGTCACTTATCTCCAAATCCCAGGCAAGCATGATGTGGCCACATACAGACATTCAGTTAATGCTTATAAAGTTTTTGAATGAATGAACGATGGAATTAATCCTACCTTTGAGATCTTTTATTTCTAAATGTTTTTGATACAAGGGCTCATGTAGCCCAGGATAGCTTCAAACTTGTTATTGTATCTGAAGCTGTCCTTGAACTCCTGGGCCTCCTGCCTCAGCTTTCCAACTTCTGGGATTGTAGATGTGGGCTGCCATGCTGTAGGAAG
>NC_022027.1:53303814-53315295 GCF_000317375.1 Microtus ochrogaster | reverse complement strand
AGACCAGGCTGGTCTCGAACTCACAGAGATCCGCCTGCCTCTGCCTCCCGAGTGCTGGGATTAAAGGCGTGCGCCACCACCGCCCGGCGCTTATTTTAATTTTTAGAAAAATGTGACTATGACTTTTGGGGACACAATTGTTTTCAGCAGAGTCTCTCTGTGTAGCCTATATTGGTTAATGAATCTAGAGTCATGAGTAATAGAATCTGGAATTCAAGAAAAACAGTCCTACAGTTTGCTTTGGGCCTCAGGGTGTAATTTTCCTCAGAACAGCTAGGTGCAGGAGGAGATTTGAAAGCAGTCATTGAAACCAGTTCCCTCATTCCCCTTCTTGATGTTGCAATACTGTCTTCCATGACATTCAGGCGTGTGTCATTAGGTACTCGCTCTCTGGAGGGCGTTCCATAGAATAGAATGGATTGCTTGTGTTCTCGACGGGGAATTCAAAAGGGACATAAGAGAAATGACTGGGCCAGAGAGAAGCCTGCCTGGCCAAGTCTGGTCTCTGGAACCCATGGCAGAAGGACACCCAAAGGTGTCCCTTGAACTCCACACAGGCACCACCATGTACTTATTTTCATACTTGTGAAAATTTAAATAAACAAAATATTTTTAATGGTATACCAATGTATTTCTTTATTGTTTTTATTGTTATACATTTTTGTTTGTTTCCCTTCCTTTCTCCCTTCTCCTCTTTTACCCTCTCCCATGACCTCCAGTTTCCCAATGTAGTCAGGAGATCTTGTCTTTTTCTACTTCCCAAGTAGATTTGATCCATGTATGTCTCTCTTAGGGTCCTCTTTATTGTCTAGGTTCTCTGTGGTTATGAGTTGCAGGCTGTTTTTTTTTTTTTGCTTTATGTCTAGAAGTCACTTTTGAGTGAGTACATATTATAGTTGTCTTTCTGGGTTACCTTACTCAATATGGCTTTTTCCAGATCCATCCATTTACCTGATAATTTTAAGGTGTCATTATTATTATTATTAATTATTATTATTATTATTATCATTATTATTTACCACTGAATGGTACTCCACTGTGCTCCTGAAACTGAGAATCTTCTGTAAAGCAAAGGACATGGCTAACAAGACAAAATGGCAGCCTACAGAATGGGAAAAGATCTTCACCAACCCCACATTGGACAGAAGATTGATCTCAAAAATATACAAAGAACTCAAGAAACTTCACATCAAAAGAAAAAACAATCCAATAAAAATGGGGTACAGATTTAAACAGAGAACTCTCAACACAGGAATCTCAAAATGGCTAAAAGACACTTATGAAAATGTTCAACATCCTTAACTATCAGAGAAATGTGAATCAAAACAACTCTGAGATTCTATCTTACACCTGTCAGAATGGTCAAGATCAAAAATATTGATGACAACTTATGCTGGAGAGGTTGTGGGGTAAAGGGAACACTCCTCCATTGCTGGTAGGAGTGAAAACTTTACAGTCACTTTGGAAATCAGTATGGTGATTTCTCAGAAAATTGAGCAATGACCTATCTCAAGACCCAAAGGATGCTCAATCATACCACAAGGACATGTGCTCAATTTGTTCATAGCAGCTTTGTTTGTCATAGCCAGAACCTGGGAACAACCTAGACGCCCCTCAACTGAAGAATGGACAAACAAAATATTTTTAAAAGGAATAGCTAAAGAGGGCTCTAATCTGAGATATTTAGCTTGGATTAAGACAGAATTCTGTTTGGACATGACAATCTGTTGCCTTCTGACAGCATGATTATCTTGGTTTTGGCATTAGTTGTGGTATAATGGTAAGTTTTACTCTGATAGTAAGTAAACTTATCAAGTGGATTGGAAGGGGGAAAGAAGACAAGCATCCATATTCTGTCTTGAGAATTTAGGCAAGAGCTGTACATCTGTAACCAAATGTCTGTACTGACCAGCATCAAGACCCTCTGTGGAACCATCATCAATAACCCTCAGTTCTGAATTATCAGAAAAAGTTAAATTTTCCTCCATCATTCTTCTTCTGATTCATTAGTAGTCACTCAACACCACATCAAACCAATTCTTGGGCCTTGGTTGCCTCTTGTGTTTCATAGGATCTCACTTTGGCTGTCCGCTGTCATGCTGTGATTTCAAAACTCCCCAGTGTTAGGGAGTGTAACTGCTGCTGCATTCTGAAATCCTGTTTGATATCTGAGCCCAGGGCACACTACTCGTGGGGCTGCATCTGATCCATTGCGTTCTGCAGGAGGGTACCACAGTGCTCCCATTCCTGGGAGGCCTGGGACAAGCAGAACCACCTAATAACCTGTGGCATCTGCACAACAGGCCCCAGAGCTTCCATCCAGACTGTGACCCCCTTCTCTCCTGCTCTGGGTCAGACTTGCATCAAAGCCAAATGGACACCCTCCTGGGCTCCTTCCCTATTTTCCCTCAGGTGTAAGCTTCTCCCAGGGAAATGCTTGATAGCTCTATCTTATTCCAACATACCCGTCCAAGGAGACCTTGAGCAATGTAGAGAGGATACAGGGGGTTATGGGGAAGATTGATCGGCTTGAATCAAAGTTGGGAACTGGAGAGCCTCTGGTGGTTTATCACTAAATACTGTGGTGGGGGTGCAGAGAGCTTCAGACAAGACTGGCTCAAGGCAAGCAAACTGTTACCAGAATATCACTTCTGTCTCTCCCAATCACATTTGTGATATTTTCATTTTATTGTGAAAATATATTTCTCCTGTAAAATGAGAAAAACAAAACAAAACTCAAGACCTAGGGATATGAAATGTTCTTTCAGGCACATGGAATCATTGGCCCGGATGGGGTGGGGCTGGGGACAGTTTCCCAGGGCAGAGTTTGAAGACATTCCAGAAGAATGGTCTATCTAACACTGGGACTAGGAATTCAGACAAATTTCAGTGGTACTCTTTGGGACGCAATACATATTTTTCTTTGAGACTGGAAAACACTGTTATGCAAATAATGTATTTGGGGTTTTACTACATCCCATGAATAATATTTTTATTTTATAAATGGGAAAATAGAAATTTAGAAATGAAAGGATTTGGTTAGGGTGATGATAATTAGGAAAAACATTTATTATTATTCACAGTGAAGGTGCACAATAAAATAGAGAATGTGAGTGAGTAGGACATAGAAAATGAAACAAAGACAAATCTGTTGAGACTAGAAGTTGCAGGGTGCTGGGAAAACATGTCCTGTGTGATCAGCTCTTGTCACACATTTGATATTAGTTTATAGGTAGCCAAAGTAGAAAGATAAATATAGTTAGACTAACACATGTCAGCTTCAAATGGGAAGTATGGCTTTTTTGACTTAAAGATGAAAACTAAAGTCATCATGTTCACTCTTTTCAGAGGACTTTTCCTGTTCACCACCTCAGCGACGTCCTTCTAGCAATTAGAGTTATGATGTCGTGTCTTTACCTCGCCTTTCAGCTGAAGCCAAAGTACAAAGGAGCAGACGCCATTTCTGGTGCAGGATGGAGAGTGAAGCACATATCACAGTTGCTGATACAGTGTAGATCTGGCATCGTGGACTCACAGACACCAGAGATGTGTGAGATGCACCCCATTTACATCTTTGCGATGACTATCCAGGGCGTTAATGCTGAGCTCTTTGGACAGTATGTTCTGGTGTCCAGAAAATGATTTAATTCAAAATTTAGCTCCTTTTCTGCAGTATGTTGCCTTAAGTTTTTTTAATTAAAAATTTAGCTCCCTTTCTTCTGAATGTTGCCTTAAGTGTAGTGCTAATTTCCCTAAAGAATCAGAAGAAAAACAAACAAGAAATATCTTATAAAGCACATAGCCAGATACACTCATTCCTTTAACTTTAGATTTTATGAATTTTAACTTTGTAATAAGGAGATCTTTGACCTAGTGCCCAATATTCAATTTTGTCACTTATTTTTTAGTGTGTTTATGTACTTACCAACTCTTTTTGTAGTGACTGAATTTGATAAAATCATAGAAGACAGTAGAAGGCACAATATGGTTCATGGGGGAATTATATTATAAGCAGATCTTACAGCCTAAACCTCTGGTCTTTGCCTGGCAGGATGCCACTGAGGTGGGAATAATTGACTTGCCAAACAAGAGCAAGACACAAATCCCACCCTGAACCCCTCTCTCGGATAGCGGCATCTGCTGCATGCTGAGCGATGTCTTCTCAGTTTGAAAGCTGATTTTAGTGGATTATTCTGTGAAAAGCATGAACTGATCAAGGCCATCTCTCATAAGAAACAAGTCAGGTGGGAAAGAAGGGAAGGGAAGGGAAGAGAGAAGTCATTACTAGCCCTGGCATATTTTCCAGTTACACACTGCAGTAATGATGTCAGGGCTTGACAGTTGATCCTGGGGAGCTGCACTCAATGCGGTGTGGGAAGGAGCTGCGTTGGAAGTACACTACACAGCATGGGATAAATTAGGAGGAAAGAGTGAGCAAACCATGTCAGAGAAGAGGGCAGCTCCTGCGAGGAGCTCAGCCAGCCTCGAGATGTACATTAAAGTTCTAACACTGCGACAAAATAATAATGTTAACTTTGTGTGTGACGTGAATGACCCACGTGGTGAATGGTGGGAAGCGTGTTTCTCTGGGTGCCTGCATAGATGCATTATGTACAGACGGACGCATAGGCTCTCTGTCCACAAGAGAGTGTACTACCTACACATTAGTTTCAAGGCAATAGTTTCTTACACTTATCTCTCCTAAGTGTCCTATTTCAGTAAGAACCGTATCACTTTACAAGGGTCATTAAAATGTGAAAGGAACGTCTTTTTGTACTCTTCGATAGTATCTCTTTCCTAGTATCGCTAAGCAAACATTTTCCTCTTCCTTGTTCTGGTGGCAGACGGTGCCACTAGCTCAGTATCTGTCACCGCATATTACAGACAATGAACTTTAAACTCCAAAAACACGAGCTCAGAGCTTAGATGTGTTAGCGCAAAGCAGGTGCTAAGATGTGAGCTTGTTGAATGAGAGAGTGCTGAAGCCATGCTTGGTGCTGAGTTCTGCGATCCATCCTGTCCTCACCATGCCTGTTATGCACAAACGCAGGCTGAGCTGTATTGATTAGCAGTGGGGAACGCTGATACCAGAAGGCAGAAATTCCTGCTAAGTAAGTCTCTTAAGTTATAATTGAATCCCCTTTAAGGAGAAAAGAACAGTGCGGGGCTCTGCATTCTTGATCTCAACGCTTCCGTGGACTGGCAGTCTGATCGTAGAAAGTGACTTTATATTCTGTGGGTGACTTCACCATTTTAAAGACGGTGTTGGCAACGCTAGAGTTGATAAGTCCCTTTACGGTGTGGGGAAGAGTAGCCTGCACTGAACTGCCGTAATTAGTGACAGGATCTTTAGGTCTTCTTCCCTGTGTCTTGAGAGGCTTCCAAAATAACATACTACAATTACCTTGCTGTCCAAAATTTACAGTTCAGCGTATTTTCATGATCAGAAGAGCAAAGTTTTCAGTGACCTCTCTGTCTCTCTTTAGAGCTGAAACAAGGCCCGAGCCTGGAGGTTAGAGCAGGGTTCAGATAAAGAATGAGATTGCGGGTTGAAAGCTTCAGAGTGTCCTAGGTCACCAGTTCTCCATCCTTCCTCTGCAAACGAATCACATTGGTTCCATGACTGGAATAGAGGGAAAGTTGCCTATTTATGTATGCACTTGCAAAGGTGAGAGTTTACTTAACTCTCTGGAAAATCGATTTGGTAAATTGAAGCCACACACTAGTTCTGCCCTTTTCTTCTTACAATTGAATGTGTGAATAAATCTGAAGAGACTGAGGGTACAAAGCCAAGGGTCAAATAAATAGCGGTGATAACAAGCTCCAGATGAAGAGAGACCGGCAGAAAGTTAAGTGTCAGTATCAGGAAAGAAAGAAATGCCAGCGGAACCAACGGATGGAGATGGAAATCTTATATTCGGGGGGGTAAGGAACAAGGGTCTGCTAGACTGGTTCTCTTTTCACCAATAATGTTTGGGGAGCTTAAAATAAGAAATTTAATTGTATTTCTTGAGCAGTGAATTATTCACCACCCCTGAAGCAGAGTTGGTCTTGAAGTAGTTTCTATACATAAGCAATACCACATGCAATATAATTATAAAGTCACCAGCAAGCTTGGCTCCTTCTACTCTGGCTGGCTGAAAATCATGAAAAGGTGAGCAGAATCTCTGCCAGAGCTGGCAGTGCTGGGCCCTTGAGTGCCCAAGGCCTAGTTCTGACAGCTAGGGGCTATGGCCATAGCGTTTAGAAGCCAGAGTCTTATGGCCCTAGATGGGAGGCTTGTTCCTGTGGTTTTTAATTGCCAGTGGCTCCAACACTTGACAGTGATGCAATTCTAACAGCAGTGAGTGCCTACACCAGGCAACGCCAGCTCGTGGCAGCTCCTGAACTAGCCTCAAGTTTCATGGCTTTCGGTTCCTATCATTGTGAGTGTTCCAGCTCTTGTGTCTACAATGCTGATGCAAGGCCCTCGGCAGAGGTTGTAGTTTAGGAGCTGATGCTGGGATTCAGACCATTACGTTTGGTAACTCTCTTGAAGGTAACTCTCCCTGTGCAGTTTGCCTTCGCTTGGCTCTTCATCAGCTTTTATTGTCGGCCGGCCGTGGCTCTCTGTTCACTTCAGCCATCCTCATTGCTGCTTTTGTGTCTGCTCCCAGCGGTTTCTCTGGAGCTCTTAGTTACTCTTTTCCTGCTGTTACCAGGTTCCTTCTGCTTCTGCCATCTCCTCTTCTGGTCACCAGTTTGTCTTACTCTATGATGAAAAGTCCACCAGGAATGATCACTGGAGAAGCTTTTTATTAGACCTTATATTGACTCTAAGGCCAGCAGAGGGTGTCTCCCCGCTTTTCAAGTGAGCTGACCATGCCGATTACATGGGGCAGGCCTGAGACAAGGGTGTTCGCACCAGTGACTTCAAAGCCCCTCATGCAATGTGAGGACTGTGACTGCAATGCTCATAGCAAAGTAATTGACAGTCACAGATGCCTTTGCACCACCCAAGTCCTTTAGTTGGACCACCAGAGGAAATGCTGTCCCTGGCTGAAAATGGCAGCTAGTTTTTACAAGGCTGTGGACAGCAGAGAGTTCAGCACAAGTTAATTGAAATGGTTTTTAGCAGGAACAGCATCTTCTGGGGCCAGAGTTGTGCTTCGGCAGCAAGCAGCTGCCACTGTAGCTTAGCTTCCTCAAGGCATCTACAAAGGGTTCAAAGCAAGTGAACGGCTGTGAGGGCAGTCTCCATGGCTGCCAAGGATCAGCTGTTGGGTGACAGCTCTCTGCTCAGGCTGATGGGTACCGGAAGGCCTATCACGTCAATCTGGAAGTCAAATTGCTTAGGGGCATGAATTTGGGAGCAGTGGCTTCAGGCGCCAATAAGTATTAAACAGCAATAAGTATTAAAATAAGTACTCCTCCGGCTCCTTCATAGTGAGCCCAGTGATGTGCCATGTGTGTATGTATGTGTGCTTGTATGTGTGTACACATGTACATGTGTGTGTACGTGCACATGTGCATTGTGTCTGTATATATGCTGGTGTACACACGTGTGTATGTACATGTGAATTTTATTATTTTAATTTTAAGACTGGCCTTTTTATTTAAATAGCTTTTCCCTTTATTTTACATAACAATCCATTTCCCCTCCCTCCACTCATCCCAGCCCCTCCTCCCATATCCTCCCCATCCACTCCTTCTCCATCTCCATTCAGAAATGGACAGGCCTCCCATAGGCTTGCCCAAAGCATAGCACCTCAAGTTGAGGCAGGACCAAGCTCCTCCCCTTGCAAGGTGGGGCCAGGTAATCCAGCATGGGGTAACAGGTTAACAAAAGCCAGATAAGTACCAGAGAGAGGTTCTGCACTCAGTGTTAGAATCCTTACTAAGAGACCAAGCTACACAATTGCCACACACATGCAGAGGTTCTAGGTCGGTCCCATGCAGGTTCTCTGACTGTTAGTTCAGCATCCATGAGGTCCCATGAGCTCAGGTCAACTATCTCTTTGGGGGTCCCTATCATGACCCCCCTGGCTGGTTCCCTTTCTTCTGCAAGTTTCTTCCCCAAGAGCTCAGCGTCGTGCTTGTCTGTGGATCTCTGTCTCTGCTTCCATCAGTATCTGGATAGAGAATCTCTGATGGCAAGTAGGGAAGTCACCAGTCTGCGTAGAGTAGATTGCCAGTTCAGGCACCCTCTCCACCACTGCTAGGAGCTAAGACTGATTTTTAAAATTAAAATATAATTACATCATTTCCCCTTTTTCTTTCCTTCCTCTAATCATCCCATGTCCTTCTTCCTCTTTCCCTCTCAAACTCCATGGCTTCTTTTTTGTAATTTTTATGACACATATATACATTTATGTATAAATACACACATATACATAACCTGATGATTTCAATTAGGTTTGCTCATATGTATATGATTTTAGGGCTGGTCACTTGGTACTGGGTAGCCAGTGAGGGAGATCCTTTTTAGATGGATTCTTTCTTTCTTTGTAGTCTCTAGCTGCCTGAAGTTCTTTGTCTAGTTGGAACCCTGTGAGATTTCCTCCTTCCATGTCAACTGGTGCTGTTCTGTTCAGGCCGCCATGCTGTTGAGTATCATAGGTGTAGCTTCCCTGTCATTTCTAGGAGACACAATCTTCCAGTAAATTTCCTTGTCCCCTGGCTCTTACAATCTTTTTGCCCACTATGGTGTAGATGCTCCCTAAGCTTTAGGTGCAGAAGTTGGGTCTGGGTACCCTAAAATCATTATCTCTGCTTTATGATCAGTGTGGATTTCTGCAATGGTCTCCATCGGCTGCAGAGACAAGCTCTTTTGATGAGCTTCTTATATCTGTGAATATAAAGATAAGCATTTAGGATGTAGCTAGGAATTATTCTTAGAGGGACTAGGAGCCTCTAAGCGCCACCATCTTACTCACTAGTCTGGGGCAGGTGAGTAGGTTTCCAGTACCAGGCATGATTTTCCACTTACAGAGTGTGTGTTAATCCAGCTAGATATGAGTACCATTATTGAACCTTTTTGGGTATCTTGTCATGTGGGTCCTTGTGGTTCATAGGTGCCACAGCTGGGTAGGGGCTGTTGGTTGTATCCCTTCCTTGAAAGCTTGCATCATACCTTCTGGTGTCCAAAGTGCATGGTGTCTTCAACAACAGGGACTTCCCTTCTGTTTTAGGAGGCCTCCTGTTTGTTCCTGGCAGCTCAGACCCAAAATAACCACGCAGAAACTTTATTATTTAAATCACTGCTTCGTGCTGGCTTTGGGGGGGGAGGGCTGGACAGTTTGGATGCTCAACTTACTAAACCTGGATGGAGGTGGGCAGTCCTTGGACTTCCCACAGGTCAGGGAACCCTGATGGCTCTTCAAGCTGATGAGGGAGAGGGACTTGATCGGGGGAGGGGGAGGGAAATGGGAGGCGGTGGTGGGGAGGAGGCAGAAATCCTCAATAAATAAATAAATTAAAAAAAAATAAATCACTGCTTGGCCAATTAGCTCTAGCTTCTTATTAGCTAGCTCTTACATCTTAATTTAACCCATTTCTATTAATCTGTGTATTGCCACGTGGCTGTGGCTTAACAGCAAGATTCCAGCTCGTCTGTTCTCAGCAGTGGCTACATGGTGTCTCTGACTCTGCCTGTTTTCTCCCAGCATTCAGTTTAGTTTTTCCTGCCTACCTCTATTCTGCCCTGCGCAGGCCCAAGACAGTTTCTTTATTCATAACCAATAAAAGCAACACATATACAGAAGGACTTTCCATACCACCTTTCAGCCTCTGGAAGGCTACAAATGGCAACAGCAATAACTTATACTGTTCTGTGAGTCTCTTAGGCATCCCTGATCAACAGCATGAAGGGATTTTCTCGTGTCTGGTACTAGGATTTTTGTTAGATAGTCTGTGATGCTTATTGGAAAACATTTTCAGCCCACATGGGAAAATTTCATTTAAACCATATATGTATACATATACATCTATGTATATTATGTAATTTTAGGTAAATAAAATAATCCAAGTCTTTGAAGTATGACTAATAAAAAATCAGAAACTGAAATTGGGATTCAGCCTAAAGATCTGAAAAGCAAAGCACCCAGCCGCTTGCTCTTACCTCCAAAATGGCGATCCTGCCTCCAGGAATCTCAGAATAAGACTGTGTCTGAGAGCTGTCTCCTCCCGTTTTATAATCCTCTCTAGAGCAGGGAATAAAGGCGTGCACTACCCGGTTTCTATGTCAAACTAATATGACTACTGGGATTAAAGGTGTGTGCTACCTTTGCCTGGTCTATAAGGCTGACCAGTGGGACCGTTTTACTCCTAGATCTTCAGGCAAGCTTTATTTATTAAAATACAATTGGAATGCCATCACCCAATTAGGAACTGCTTTATCTACTGTCCCAGGCTGTGGGGCAAACACCGCTTTCTATGAGTGAAGATTTGGTCAAGATTAGAAAGATCTGTGATAGTAGATCCAAACTCATTTTATTTTTTCCTCTTTGCACATGCATGCACGTGTGTACACACATATGTGTGTGTCTGCACATGTGCGCATGTGTGTGTAAGCCTGAAGTTGATGTAAGAGGTCTCTCTTGCTTGCTCTGCATCTTATTCATTGAGGCAGGCGCTCTCACTTGAACTCAGAGCTTGCCAATATGGTAGTCTAGTTAGCTTGCTTGCTTTTGGGTTGTCATCACTATGTGTTGAGCTTTGGAATTACAGTCGGCAGCTGAGGTGCCTGCCCAGAGTTCGTATGGTCTCTGGGGATCCAAACTCCTCTCCTCTCGCTTGCATAGTGAGTGACCATTCATGGGATGGTTTCCCTAGCCTTCACTTTACTTCTAAAAAGAAATGGGCTCCCAC
This sequence comes from Microtus ochrogaster, assembly GCF_000317375.1. Classification (NCBI taxonomy): domain Eukaryota; kingdom Metazoa; phylum Chordata; class Mammalia; order Rodentia; family Cricetidae; genus Microtus; species Microtus ochrogaster. The sequence continues at coordinate 53,304,447 of NC_022027.1, read as the reverse complement.
TCAAGTAAAAACAAAGAACAAACATCATAAAAAACAGAATAGGGAACATAGTGTCCTTCCTCCCAGAAGCCCTTCCCCTGGTGACAGCATCATCACAGTTTCCATCAGAAATTTGGTTTATCACCATCTTCATTTTAAGCACATGAAACCAGCGTTTCTTAATGAAAAATTTCATATCACTTAAGGCTTTAAAATCCTCTTTAATATTATGGATAACAAAACCTGGGACGTTTAAACAAGGGGTTGCTGTTTTATCTTCAAGCTGTACACGTCTCCCCCGTGTCAGTATATTCCCTGGGGTTATTTTTCTTTTGAAAGAAAAAGTTGCTGAAAATGCTTTCATTGTGAAATATTGATAAGCCAAGTATGACAGAATTATCATTTCTTCAAAGGGCACTGTGTTCTAGTCCCATCACTTCCCGTGTCTTATTGGTTATCGGATGCTCTCGCTCTTTCCTGTCATGCTCCCAATGCCATGGCAACAGGAACATGCCATTAAGACACTTAAGAGGTCCTTCATCTTACTCACCTTCCTGAATCACAAACAATGTGAGAAAGACATTAAAGGTTGCAGAAAGAGCTACAGTGGGACTAATATTCATATTTCTCTTTTGCCATAGAGAGCCTTTTTTT
>NC_022027.1:53298292-53302494 GCF_000317375.1 Microtus ochrogaster | reverse complement strand
CAAGGAAGGGGTACGTAGAAGGCTTTGGAGGGAGGAAAGGGAAGGGGGAAATGATCTAACTATAATTTCAAAAAATAAAAGATAATTTACAAAGAACTTAATCACTGATGGGAAACAGAAGAGGAACCTGTAAGAAATGAAGCGAGATAGCCAAAATTTGAATTATATTTACCAAAGTAAATATCAGCATACTATACGGAACCAGTAAGCACTTCAAACTGAAATGATCTTAGACCTATGACTAATATTATGCTTGAGAGCAAGAGTTCCTTGTTTTCCATTTGATAAAAGGCCAATGGATACCTAATTTTATCACCACATTTCAATTTTGTTTCGCACACTGAGTTTCAGTCTATATAGGTTGCTCTCATGACCCTGACAACAGGGTCTGCTTGTGGTGGCTTCTCTGTAAAACATCATACCACACGTTTAAGTGTAGCTACAGAAGCCTTGACAAGCAGTCATCAGAAGACCAGATTATTTCTTGTCTAGGAAAATCCATATGCACAAAGCAGAATTATTGACCATTCCCTTTGTTTCTCTTGTCTTTTCAAAGTTAAATACTCGTAGTAGCTGCTAGAGATTCTCCTGTGTCCTACTCAGTCTCCTCTCCAGCTCAAGCACCAAACACATCTTCTCTCCAAATCAAGCCGACTTTATTTCGTAGAGCATTTTCTGGTTTATAGCAAGATTGAACGAAAATGATCAGTGCAAGGAATTTCATATATTAATATATAAAGCTCTGTATTATTTGGAACAAGGTGCTTGCATTAAACAGTATAAATTTCTTCATGTTCCTTTCAAAGTTCTCGCACTCTTATTTTCAAAAGATTTTAATTTTTTATTGAAAATGCATTTTTCTATATATTTTGATCATGGTTTCCCCTCCCTCATCTCCTCCCAGATCCTTCCCAACTCACCACTCAACCAATCCATGTCTTCTTTTACTTCTTCTTTAGAAAACAAACAGGAGAATTTAAAATCACAAACAAACCAGAAGTTTTAAAAAGCAGAAACAAATAAATGACAACAACAACAAAAAAAAAACAAAGAAAAGGCATAAGAAACACACACTCACACAAAAACATCCCCCTTGCCCCCCATAAAAATGACTCTTATTTTTCTTCACCGTCTGGTTTTCTGAAGCAACCTAAGCCTTTCCTGTTGTTTGTGGCATTCATGCTCATTTAGGAGGTATAGAGAGCTCACTGTGTAATTAACACCACCTGATGATATACTAGTCAAATATTATCATTTTATCTGTTAGCATTTCTTCCTTCCTTCCATCCACCCACCCCTCTGGTTGAGGGAAGGTTTGTAGGCATTCAACTCAGAAAGTCATTAACAGGAAGAAAAACATGACTCTGATGTCTCATATAATTGAGTGTACAAGTTTGATTCCGAACTCAGTGTGCCCAGAGTCTCCTTTGCTACTCAGCATTGCCTTGATTGTCCAACTTTTCCAGCTGGCATGGTAGAATGGTAGGCTTACCATATGATGACACCCAAGTAATATGAGAGGTGCTTCCAAAGTGAAGCGTTCCTGATGGGGGCAGGGGAATCTTATTATTGAGCTTATTGATCTAAAACAATCAGCCCTGGCATGGCACCCAGCTGAGACACCACCACTATAATGGGAGTATTGAATGGGCTGCTAGCCCTTCCTCCTGCATTCCAGAGCTAGACTTGGGTAACTGTGAGACTCTGACAAGGGGTGGTTGTTTTAAGAAGTCAAAAGACATCACCCCTGTGACTGCTTTCAGTGCTGTGCTGCAGGATTGAAACTCTGCTTACACTGAACAAACAACATGCATCTTGTTACGTATTAATTTTTTAGCATCATCCAATCTAATCTCATGTTAACAAAGGTCTTTCATGAGCTTATGGTCCCAAGAGATATGCGCCTTCCTTGAATGTCATTTGTTGACTGAGGTTCTGTCCTGCCTGGTTCCTGCAATCATTCACTCCCAAAGAAATCACACAGAGGTCTACATTAATTATAAACTAGCCTATTATCTCAGGCTTTTCATTAACCCTTAAAACTTATATTAGCCCACAATTTTTGCTGTGTTAGGCACTTGGCTTCATACCTTTTTTAGTGAGGCAGTCACATCTTGCTTGCTCTGTGTCTGGTTTCCTCTCTGTCTGGGTGACAAGTGCAAACTGAAACTTCCCTCTTCCCAGAATTCTGGTTGCCCCACCTCTACTTCCTGCCTGGTCGCCCCGCCTATACTTCCTGCCTGGCTACTGGCCAATCAGCGTTTATTTAAAATACAAGTGACAGGGTACAGACCATTGTCCCACAGCAGTCACTGGCTATAGTGTTCACTTCTCCAGGAAGCATCTTGTCCCCTGTCTCTCTACGCCCGGGCATCTGGCCTCTGTTCTTTCCCTGCTCACTGCTTGGTTTGATAAGGCAGTGAGGGTGATAGTAGTGAGCACCGCATTTAGATAATTCTGTTCTTCAGTGGTAGGAACCTCACCGAAGTCACACGTAAACACACGCATGGCATGACTAAAGATGCAAATCAAGTCATAGTCATGGTTTCACTTGTATTTGCTCTTACCTTTAAAGGATGATATTTTAAGCAGAGCATTTTATTATGATAAGAATGGTGATTTATAACAATATTTATAGAGCCTTGCAGTCTGGCGATTGGTGACTTTAAGAAATTCAAGAATATTAGCCATTAACCTTAAGCACACTTAAAGAAGGAGCTGTTAAACAGACAGGTAGGAATAAATATAAATTATGAATCTCTAGCTTTATCATCTTCAGTTTCATAGCTGATTTGTATGTAGGTCTTTGTATGGATAATAGGTTGACTTACAGAGAAAAAAAAAAGAGATCTTCCTAAAATATCTTTCTATCATTTTCAAACATGATACACTGGTACCTCAGGAGGACAAAACAATGCAACCTCTTTGTTGTTGTGGGGCCCAGGCTCCAAGATCTCTCCTCCCATGGGAAGATGGCAGAGATGACATCCAGACAGGCAGAGGAACGTTAGTCTGATTTTCTGGCAGAGAGTGTTTTGGAAGTTGCTAAATGTTGGACTGCGTGGGGTGGGGATCAGCTAGAAGGGTCTTAACACTCATAGAACTAGCTCTGGGTGCACATGCATGGATGTGCTTTGCTGGGCTGTGTGCAGTACTCTAGATAACAGAACTGAACTGATAGAGTCACTGAGTCCAGAAGGAATGAGGAGAGGAGATGATTTCCCTGGAGTTCTGCTGCAGTTGAAGGCTCAGTGCTCGCTCCACAGGGCACAGTTTTAAACTGTGCTTCTCTACAGCCAGAGATGTACAGAAGGCCCCAGCGTTTACCTGGTGTCTGCAGCACAGTCTTATGAAGGGTGGGTCACAAAAGCTGATGGCAAGAAGGGCGAGTTTGAGAGAACACATGGGCCCTCTTTTCTCTTGCCACCCTGTCAAGGGGCTGCCATCATTTATGAGATGTCACTTACGCCATTCATTGTTTTCTTCTGAATGGGAACCAATTGCATAAGGCACATATACAAAGGGATATATATATATGAATATATATGTATAAATATGCATATAATTTGTGTGCTAACAAGAGTTACCTATGTTTATAAAGCTGCCTTTAACTTTAGAGGCCACGTAGGCATTTCCTCATGAAAGCTTATATTGGGAAATTATAAATTTGGATAATTTCAGTACTGGAAAATCAATAGCACAGATATTCACATGGGCACAGTGACTTTGGTCACTTTATGTTATAAGAAAAACAAAAGTATCATTTGTATTTCCATTTTTAAGGTGACTTTTTTCTCAGCCTAGTATCATCTTCTTCCTTTTGGAATTCAGTTAGGAAACTAGAATGGCTAAGAGTGTATTACTGAGCATCCTGACCCCGCCTTAGGCCTCTGAAGGCATTGGTTATTCAGGACAGGCTAACTACAGAAAAACTGTACCCTGAAGGAAGACATTTGCTTTTTCCCTTTGTTCTTTTTGAAGGGTTTTATTCTCTTGGCTCTCCTGTCAGGGTACTGTGTTCCAGTTCTGGCTGAGGCCATGTGAGGCAACAGCCGAGGACTTTGCCCTTCGGAGGAGACTGGGGCGTTCACCAGATGGATAATCTCTGAGGTATTTCTTCTTCTTCTTCTTCTTCTTCTTCTTCTTCTTCTTCTTCTTCTTCTTCTTCTTCTTCTTCTTCTTCTTCTTCTTCTTCTTCTTCT
>NC_022027.1:53294515-53298192 GCF_000317375.1 Microtus ochrogaster | reverse complement strand
CTCTCTCTCTCCCTCTTTGGGTCTTTAGTGGATGTTACAGTGATGGGTGTTCAACTGGCCCTGAATGTGTAGAATCAAGGAAGCCAGAGGCTACACCTGCTGTTAAAAGCCCCTGCATTAGAAACTTGCCCTGAGCTGGCCTGACTTTCACATAGCCTACAGGTGGCCCCTGTGGTGCTGTGACACTGCATTTGCTGAGTGTAACAGCTATGTGAAAAGGACACATGCTGTGATCCGACTACTTTTGCTTGAGTTGCTAAGAGTTGGTCAAGATCCCCAAATAGATGACTTAAGGTATCATCCCCTTTTGACCTTGGGATGCTCCCAGTTCAGATGACTGGTTCTGTGTTTATAGCCACTGATGTAACGAGAACCTTCACTCTGTCCTTAGTCCATTATTTTAAAATGTGAAACATACAAACTGGTTGGTGATATTGGATTGAATATTGCTTTTCTTTAAATCTAAATGCAATAATTTTCAATAAGGATACACAACTAACTTCTTTTTCTTCTCTAATGGAGTCAGACCTGGGCATTTAAATACAGAAATGCATGCTGTTGCTATATTCAAAAACTTTCATTTCCTCCCATTTTGTAGTTGCAGCAGTGTGTTGTTTCTTTGAAAATTGCGAATGTAGGTTGGTTGGACCATCTATGAATTTCACTGCATGGTAGCAGAGGAGTGTGGTAAAAAATAAGTTATTAAAACAAGGTGGTTGGTTGGACATACCTGAAAATGACTGTGCTAAACTCTGCTCACTGAGAACCAAAGGCTGAAACAACGCAGGGTTTCAGGAGTAGAAGAAAAAGTGCATCACAATATTTTTGTTTCTAGAAGGACTCAAAAGGAGTTGGAATGTAGAGAGATAAAAGAATTTATTTAGTCTGGTGTGAGTTTTTTTCTTTTTCTTTAACAGTCTCATCATGCAACTTAAGCGAGGTTGAACCAAATCTCTTGGCTCAGACTCTCAAGTGCTGGAATTATAGGCGTGAACAATCATTGTTGGTTAGAGAAACAATTAAAAATTTGTTTTTTTTGAGAAAAGTTTGTCCTTACGCTCTCATTCTCAGGAGGCTTGGGGCAGAAGCTCTCTCCACTTTGGCCTAGGGTAAGGGGTTTCCATACGACCACTTAGAAAAGCTTTAAAGTGTTGACTGAAGCTAGAGCTGTGTGAGGGAGGAAGCTGTGGGAGATAGCGGAGAATCTGCAGGACCGAGGCCTGTGCTGTGGTTGGCTTGTACTCAGAGAGCCGGTGATGATAATGAACTATGGCCAGATACTGACAGAGGGCAGAGAGTCCACAGAGTGCTGTCCAAATGCCCTTCTTAGAGGACAGGAACTTGCTGGAAGGTAACAGGACTCCTATGGAGAGGGTGTGGAGGGGATCATGCATGCTGGCTAAGGTCTTAGGAGAAGGGTGGTGAGTTGTAAGTCTAAAACAATGCATTTGTCTCTGTCAAAGAGGCTCCATAGAGCCCACAATTGCCCAGGAAAGAAAGAGCCAAGCCTTAAAGAGACAGTGAACCCAGGGAGTAACTGCTGTCTAAACAATCAGGCGATGTCCTGTTTTTTCTCTTCACCTGCCCCTCTTGCTGTACTTGAAGTGGAGGGGGAGGGGTACTTGGAGATGAGAGCAGAAGCCTGCACCTCTTTCCTGAAGGTGCAATGATGTGTGAGCCAGTCCTCCACTGGGGAAGGAGGATGTGAAGCCGGAAGTGCTAATGACTTCATTGTGTCACAGTCCCTGAACTGCACTGAGCTCATACTGCAATTAAAAGGGGCCGCACGGACTGTCTCTTTCCTATAAAAGTAAGGGGATAAACAACGGGACACAGGTTTCACCTTTGGACAAAGGAAAGTAAGGGGATAAACAACGGGACACAGGTTTCACCTTTGGACAAAGGAAGAATTCCTTTCACTAAACAAATCTTCAGCGGTCTCTTGGGTCGGTATTCAGTAATTTCCCATAGGTAGAATCATGCCCAAAGTTGAATTCTCTTTTACCCCATTCTTTTGGAAGACTCTCGCTCTTATGCTGTCTCTGCTCTCAGAGAGCATGTCTCATTCAACACTCCTGTGTCATCTTAGTGAAGCTGCACCAGCTCTTTGTGCTTCTGGTTTTGTTGCTGCCCCAGCTCTAGAACAAAGGACCTGCCTCTTGCTGATGGAGTTTTAGGCTCTTCTCAAAAGGAAGCAGAAGAGCTGTATGGAAACAGGCTCACTCTGTGTGCTTACATGGAAGACTAGAGGTGAAGGCCTGTTGTGCGCGCTCCACTCCTAATGCATCCTTTGGAGTTTCAAAGCGTTAGAAGGCAATATCTTACAAGTTAGTAAGTCAGACAGCAAAGAAACTTAAATAGCAGTGAATGAAAACTCCTATGATCTGCAGAAGAGAGGGCATAGCTGAATAGCCAGCATCTGGTATTAGTATAATTTCCATTTATAATCACTTAATAAGATTGTCTAATAATCTTATATTATTATCATATACTACTTTAAGAAACTTTATCAAGATTAAGAGCTGAGCATCTTCTATGTGGAGTTTAGGTTCACTTAATAAAGAGACAATTTTTTCTCATGTAAATGTATTAGATTTATTAATATAATGAATAAATATGAGAAAGTAGTTTAGGATATAGTTAAAATAATGTTGTAAGTACACTACACGCTTATTGAAACCAGGCATATCAATTATTGGGATTTAATCATGAATTTAGGTTCAGCATGGAATGCTTAATTCTTGCAAAAACCCACTAAGTTTTTCAAGAACAACAATCACCCTCAGAGATGACAAGGACCGAGGCTAAGAGTAGGTGTGGGATGGGTAGTGCCTCCAACATTGAGACCTAAATGTGCACAAAGGAGGAATGGCCACACAGGAGGCACAGCTGGGCTGATTTATGGGCTTTTTGAGCAATTACGGATAAATATCAGTAATTTCGTTGATTAATTATGTCTGGGATTTTTTTCATTCAGTGAACTTTGATTCCCAGAAGTGTGGTAAGTATGTTGTTAAGAATTTCACCCATGTGTCCTGGTCTAAATTGTAAGGCAATGATGACACAGTCTTTTGGACACTGTGTATGGTGCATTTGTGTTCCTTGTCATCTGTTGCTCTTCTGGACCGTACTCTTCAGTATAGGGCTCCTTTTCTGGTGTCTGCCCTAAACTTCACCGTCCAACCTTCATTCTGTCCCTTTGGTAGCTGGCTCAGTCATGTGATGTACTCTGGTCATGAGAAAGTGGGCAAACCACACTGAACCTCACAGAAGAGAAAGTGGGAAGTACACGTGAACACATTGGCACAGGAGACAACTTCCTACATATAACCCCAGTAACACAGACACTGAGAGAAATAATTAATAAATGGGACCTCCTGGAACTGAAAAGCTTCTGTAAAGCAAAGAACATGGTCAACAAGACAAAACAGCAGGCTACAAAATGGGAAAAAATCTTCACAAACCCCACATCAGACAGAGTTCTGATCTCCAAAATATACAAAGAACTCGGTCATCAAAAGAACAAATAATCCAATAAAAAATAAAGTACAAGTGTAAGATGATATCTCAAAGTTGTTTTGATTTGCATTTCCCTGATCACTAAGGAGGTTGAGCATGATCTTAAGTGTCTTTTGGCCATTTGAACTTCTTCTGTTGAGAATTCTCTGTTCAGATCA
>NC_022027.1:53288810-53293734 GCF_000317375.1 Microtus ochrogaster | reverse complement strand
GGTAGAGGAGTGGGGGGAGGGCGGGAGGAGTGGGAGGCTGGGAGGAGGCGGAATTTTTTTTTTCTCAAAAAAAAAATAAAAAAAATTATGTAAAAAAAATAAAGTACAGACCTAAACAGAGAACTCTCACCAAACCCTCAACTAAAATGGATGAAAGACACTTAAAGAAATGCTCAATGTCCTTAGTCATCAGAGAAATGCAAATCAAAACAATTCTGAGATTCCATCTTACACCTGTAAGAATGGTCAAGATCAAAAACACTGATGACAACTTATGCTGGAGAGGATGTAGGGTTTGGGACACTCCTCCATTGTTGGTGGGAGTTCAAATTGGTACAGCCCCTTTGGTAATCAGTATGTCAATTTCTCAGAAAATTAGGAAACAGCCTTCCTCAAGACCCAACAATACCACTTTGGGGTATATATCCAAAGGATGCTCAATCATACCACAAGGATATGTGCTCAGCTATGTTCATAACAGCATTGTTTGTCATAGCCAGAACCTGGAAAGAACCAAAGAATGGATAAGGAAAAAAATAGTAGATTTATACAATGGAGTACTACACAGCAGAAAAAAATAATGATATCTTGAAATTTGCAGGCAAATGGGTGGATCTAGAAAACATCATATTGAGTGAGGTAACCTAAACCCAGAAAGACAAATATTATATGTACTCACTCACAAGTGGTTTTTAGACATAAAGCAAAGAAAATCACAATCCCAGAGAACCTAGATAACAATGAGGACCCTAAGAGAAACATACTTAGATCTAATATACATGGGAAGTAGAAAAAGACAAGATCTACTGAGTAAATTGGGAGCTTGGAGACCATGGGAGAGAGTTGAAGGGAGGGGAGAGGCAGGGAGGGGAGCAGAGAAAAATGTATAGCTCAATAAAATCAATAAAAAAGAATCCCCACTAAAGCAAAAGACCATGTGACTAAGATAACTTCAGGTTTTAGATCTTGTTTTTTTGTTTAATCTGAGAAGTACTGAATTACGTTTCTAGAGCTCATTCTAACAGTTTTGGTCTTCTTCACTGACTGATGTCCCAAATCAGTAAGGAGTCTTAATTGCTTCTATGCAGCCATGGTCTTGCTAACACGATCCATTAAATGAACACAATCTAAATCCACTGCAGTGTTCTGAGTATGGCCTGATGGTGTTCCAGTGAAGGGCATGGGTGGAAGGCATGGTTCTTTGGGAGGTACTATGGTAGGAGGTGGGTGTACTTGGTGGTGCCACTGTAGGAGGTGGGTGTACTTGGTGGTGCTCCTGTAGGAGGTGGGTGTACTTGGTGATGCCACTGTAGGAGGTGGGTGTACTCGGTGGTGCTCCTGTAGGAGGTGGGTGTATTTCGTGGTGCTCCTGTAAGAGGTGGGTGTACTCGGTGGTGCTCCTGTAGGTGGTGGGTGTACTTGGTGATGCCACTGTAGGTGTGGGTGTCTTGGGAATTGGAGGCCAGTGGGAGGTCTTGAGCCACTGAGATCATTTGAAACAATGGTTTCAGAAGCCAGTCTGTGTGATCCCTTTAGTTTTCCCAGGATGTCATTAAGAAATCTCTGAGAATATCCCCTCCCATCTTTTCCTGGTGACATGTAGCCACTGACTTGCTCTTTCTGATATTCTGTCTTCTGTCATTGGCCACGATGTCCTGTCACAACCAATGTAAATGCCTTGCTCTCTAAAATTTGCTAGCTAAATGGATGAGTCATTTTATCTCTATAAGTAGCTTTTGTTACAGAGGCAAAAAGTTACCCAATACAGTTACTTTGAAACTGACCATGGCATTTCTGCAATAAAACTTTGTCTTCGAGAAACAACACCAATAAGATAAAGACCTTGAAATTTTTCTATAGCTTTGGCTGAGGGAAAAGACATGAGAAGCGTATTAGTTACTGTTCTCATTGCTGTAGCCAAATACTTGATGTGAAACCAGGGAGGGAAGGTCCATTGTGCCTTGTAGTTCAAGTGGGACAGTCCATGATGGTGGGGAAGTGTGCTGGCAGGAGCACAGGCAGCCAGTCACTTTTGTCTGCTTTCAGGAAGTGGTGTGATAAAAGTTGACATCTGCTCTTTTTCTGTTTTGGATTTGGATTGGGATCTTAGCCCATGGAATAACAATGACCTTGTTTGGGTAGAACTTCTATCCTCAATCAACCCAGTCTAGAAACTTCCTTGTAGATCTGCCCAGTATTAGTTTCCTAGATGATTTTCTTAAGTTGAAATCAATGCCAGCCATCAGAGGAGGTTTGAGAATAAGTTTCTAGACTCTTAGTTAAAAACCAATAAGTTTTTAGTTGCGGGAACAATAAGTCACTGGGACTTGTATTAGACTAGTTTAACCAATTAATGCCATTTTTATAGCTAAGGAAAAATATGACCCCCAAAACAAATTCAACAGTGAAAGTTCCATTAGGTGGCTGTATATCCTCAAAGCTAATCCATTGGTGATAGTTTTTCATTATGAAAGTCACTGAGACTCACTCCAATCAACGTGCTCTTGAAAGAACAAGCTCTTACTGTGAGTATGCATGGCTGCCCAGCAATGCCAAGTCCTCCCACTGCAGCAAATCTGCCGGTCATCGAGCTCCGAGCTTTGCAGAAGGCTTATGCCACTTCAAGAGTCCGTTCTGCTTGGATAGCTTTCACCCTGGCAGCACAGCTTCCCTTAGAGAAGTAATAAATTTAGCTGTGTGCTTTATTTTGGGTTTTGTCCTTTGTCTCTGCCCTGTCACGCCAGAGGGTTCCTGCTCATACCCAGTGTTCTGGGGAGGAGTGTTACAACTGAAAAGACTCTGGGCACACTGGCCTTGCTGGGTTCCCTCCCCCAGTGAATTGCCATTATATCATATTCTTGATTCAACCATATTTCTACACAGCTGTACAACTGTCATCAAACACGGGCATAAACTCTTTCATGGTAGGCCAAGAGTTCTTCAACCCTCTTGCCTGTATAATAGCATTAGTTCATTTGTTCATTTATTCATCTGACAAGTATTTATTGTGCACTTACTTTGTGCCTTAAGTATTTTTGGAGCTGGCACTGAATGATTTCTTGTGTTGACTACATTTCCTAGATATGCTTCCTGAGAAAACAACTTGACACAACCCAGCACCACCAGCAAAAAGGGAACAGCAACTGATGAATTGTCTAGAACAGATCGGCCTAATTGATGTAGGAGAACCCAGTCCACCGTGGGCAGTGAACCCTGGCTGTGTCTGAAAGGTAGCTGAGCAACTCAGAGAGAACAAACCAGTAAGCTTTCTTCCATGAGTTCCTGCCTTGGCTCTCCCCGATGTTGGGTTGTAACCTGTAAACCAAATCAACACTTTCCTCCAGAAAGTTGCTTTTGGTTGGTGGTGTTTATCACAATACCAGGAAACAAGCCAGAACAATGGTACATCTTTCGTTATTTATTACCATTCTAGATGTGGTTGCTTGTACTAAAGTCACGTGACAAAAATACTTTGTGTATTATCCTTTTAAATATGGCTTCCTTTGCTATTCTTGAGTTGAGGGCTCATGGATAAGGTAACCTCTGTTATACATGTGACATCAAGCCAGTGATGAGGGCTTCCAGTGACAAGTCACAGATACTGTTTTGTACTCTTCTGAGTTCTCATAGAGTGCAAGCAACTGAGACTCACCTGGTAGATTGTGAGGCAAAGAACTGAATTGGTTCTGAGTACTTCGCTGGGGTCTCCTTGTCACCATTTTTATATTTGTTCAGTGCTAATGTCTGTTAGTTGTTCAAGAATTGCATTCAGAAACTTACTACTACCACATATTTTTTATATTCTTAGTCATAGCTATGATATATAAATATATTAACAAAATGAGTAATATTCAGGCCTTATGTTATGCATGGCATGTTTTATTTAAGTTAAACATATATTGTGTCTGTGAAAAAATTTATATCTCTATTTTTCAGAACTATTAGATATAAATTACAAGGCAAATAATGGATTATGGTTATTTAAAATGTTTTATTAGTTCTCTGAGAGTTTTGTACAATATTTTGTATGGTATATTTTAATCATATTTACCCACTTAGCAGATGGATCTCCCCACTCTCTTACCCACCCAACTTCACATCCTCTTTTTGCCCCCATTCATCAAGTCCAATTTGGGCTGCCCATCCACTTTTTGATATGCCTCTCCATTGGAGCACGGTTGACCTACTAGGAGCCACACTTAAAGAAAAACAACTCTTCTCTCCTAGCAGCTATCAGTTTTCAATAGCTTCCTTGGATGGAGTGGGGCTTCAATCCTGAATCTCCTCTACATGCTGTGATCTGGTCTGGCTCTTATTTATTTTTATATGTAGAGTGGATTTTCTAACATGATAACAGTAGTGCATCAATGAACTTGGAGTTGGATGCCTCTCTGCATGCTGTGAACATGTTTTATTACCATTGGTTAATAAAGAAGCTGCTTTGGCCTATGGAAGAGCAGAATATAGCAAGGTGGGAAATCCAAGCAGAGACAGAGGAGAAAAGTGAATGGAGAAAGGAAGATGCCATGTAGTTGCTGAGAAGGATGCCAGAAACTCACTGGTGAGCCACAGACTCGTGGTAATATACAGATTAATAGAAATGAGTTAATTTAAGATATAAGAGTTAACAAGCAATATGCCTGAGCGATTGGCCAAACAGTGTTGTAATTAATATTGTTTTTGTGTGGTTATTTGGGTCTGTGTGGTCAGGAAACAAAAGCACAGTCTCCATTTACAAGATCTTTATAAGTTTACCCTCACGATCTAGCCTCCAGATTTTGTATGTAGTTTAGGCTAACCTAAAACTCAGGATTCTCCTGCCTCAGTCTTCCAAATGCTAGGATTTCAGACTTGTGCCACCATGACAAGCTGACATCTATCCTTCTTTTTTTTTTTTTTTTTTGGTTTTTTCGAGACAGGGTTT
>NC_022027.1:53283797-53286683 GCF_000317375.1 Microtus ochrogaster | reverse complement strand
GGGAGCTCGGGAAAAGCCAGTGGGCCAGCAAACTTTGCAATGCACAGGAATATGTATTTTATTTCCAGCATGAAGGAAATTGTGAAGGTATCGGCTAGAGCCTCGCTTTGTCAGGGTATCGTGGGGTGGGGGTATGATGATAGAAAGAAAGACACCTGGGAGTCTGTGTCAGTGGGCAGTTTGCTTACTTGAAGGGGGCAAGGAATATTTACATCCTAGGAAGAATTGCCGGTGGAGTTCATGCGGTGGTATGCCATTGATAGGGTACTTCATTTGCATACTCCAAGAAAAGAGCCTTACAAAGACATATAGGAAGTCCAGCACAGGATGCTTCAGAGGTCAGATAAGCAGCAACCAGTTTCTCCTTAGACATCTGTGTTGCTATACATGTCTGGATACTCCACACCTAATGGCCGGGCTCTGCCTGTGCAAGGTGGAGGAACAGCCAAACTCCTGCCACTCTCTCCTCTCAGGATAAGAAAATCCAGAGTTTTACACATCCTGCTTTGACCCCTTTTTAACTTCAGGCTAGTTCACATGAAGGGAAGACTCAGGTTGTAGTTCATCATGGTGGTTGCCCTGGAGAGAATAGGCTGAGGGAACAATAGACTGTTGAGTGAGCTGCTGGTCTGGTCTTTATTCATTTAGTGAAAACATGAGCTCTTGCAGGCATGATGGTTACAAGCATGAATAGAAATGCATCTTGCTTTCAAGAGTTTGCCCTTCAAACTTACCCTGACATTGCTTTATAACTCTATCCCATTTCTCAGTGACTGACCCTGGTGGTGGTTGTCATTGAAGCCTCCTGAGGATCAGGAGAGCTACAGCAAGATTTTCAAAATAGTAAATAGTGCAATCTTATCAAAGCAATCTATAGATTCAATGCAATTCCCATCACAATCCCAACACAATTCTTCATAGACCTTGAAGGAACAATGCTCAACTTCATATGGAAAAACAAAAAACTCAGGATAGCTAAAACAATGCTGAACAATAAAGGGATTTCTGGAGGTACCACCTGACCTAAAGCTCTTATATAGAGCTATAGTAATAAAAAAGCTTGGTATTGTCATAAAAACAGGCACATGGCTAAATGCAATCAAACTGAGTACCATAACATAAATCCACACACCTATGAACATCTGATTTTTGACAAAGAAGGCAAAAATATACAGTGGGGAAAAGAAAGTATCTTCAACAAATGATGCAAGCTTAACTGGATGGCAACATGTAGAAGAACACAAATAGATCCATATCTATCCCCATGCACAAAACTCAAGCTAAAGTGGATCAAAGACCTCACCATAAATCCAGCCACACTGAAGCTGATGGAAGAGAAAATGGGAAGTAGCCTTGAACACACTGGCACAGGAGACCACTTCCTAAATATAACATCAGCAGCACAGACACTGAGAGAAACAATTAATAAATGGGACATTCTGAAACTGAAAAGCTTCTGTAAGCCAAAGAATTCTGTCAATAAGACAAAGTGGCAGCCTAAAGAATGGGAAAAGATCTTCTCTAATCCCATGTCTGACAGAGGGCTGATCTTCAAAACATATAAAGAACTCAAGAAACTAGACATCAAAATACCAAATAATCCCATTAAAAATGGGATACAGATCTAAACAGAGAATTCTCAACAGAAGAATCTCAAATGGCAGAGATACATTTAAAAATTTGTTCAACATCTTTAGCTATTAGGGAAATGCAAATCCAAATGACTCTGGGATTCCTTATTACACTGTCAGAATGGTTAAAATAAAAAAAATGCTAATGACAGCCTCTGTTGAAGAGGATGTGGAGTAAGGGGAACACTCTTCCACTGCTGGGGGGAGTAGAAACTTGTATAACTGGTGTAGGAGTCCCTTCTGTTTGTGTGTTGCTTTCATTGGTTAATGAATAAAGAAACTGCTTTGGCCTAGTTGATAGGGCTGTATTTAGGTAGGTGGGGAAGACAGAACTGAATGCTGGGAAGAAGAAAGGTGGAGTAGGAGAGAGACACCATGGAGCCACCAGAGTCAGACATGCTGAATCTTTCCCGGTAAGCCACTGCCATGTGGTGATACACAGATTGATAGAAATGGGTTAAATAAAGATATAGGAGTTAGCCAATAAGAAGTTGGAGCTAATGGGTCAAGAAGTTTTTTAATGAATACAATTTCTGTGTGGTTATTTTGGGGCTAAGCTAGCCAGGCAGCGGGGATAAACAAGTGGGCCCTCATGCAACATAAAGCTACTTTGGAAATTAGTATGGCTGTTTCTCAGAAAATTGAGAATCAATCTACCTCAAGACCCAGCAATACTATTTTTGGGCATATACCATACCACAAGGACACTTGCTCAACTATCTTTATAATAGTATTATTCATAATAGCCAGAACCCGGTAACAACCTAGATATCCCTCAACCAAAGAATGGATAAAGAAAAAGTGGTACATCTACATGATGGAGTATTACTCAGTGGAAAAAAAATGACCTCATGAAATTTGTAGGCAAATGGATGGAACTAGGAAAAAAATCTTCCTGAGTGAGGTAATTCAGATGCAGAAAGACAAACACGGTATGTACTCACTCTTTAGTGGATATTAGATGTAAAGCAAAGGACAACCAGGCTACAATTCTCAGCCCCAGAGAAGCAAGGTAACAAGAGAACCATAAGAGGGACTCATGAAGCTCACTGGGAAGAGGAAACAGATGAGATATCCTGGGTAAACTGTGGGTGGGGGGCAGAGGAAAGAGAATGGGAGATGGGAACATGAGGGATTAGGACTGTCAAGTTACAGGCTGGAAGGAGGGAGAGAGTAATCAATGAGATAGTTTGAGAGAGGGGTCCATTGTGGGGTTAGGGAGAAACCTGGTGTCAGGGAAACTCCTAGGAACCCA
>NC_022027.1:53267747-53283697 GCF_000317375.1 Microtus ochrogaster | reverse complement strand
GGAAAGATGACTCGGTGGTTAAAAGCTTACCCTCCTCTACCAGAGGAATCGAGCTCAGTTCTCAGCACTTATGTCAGGAAGCTCACAACTGTCTGGTGCCCAGCTCCAGGGGATCTGACAACCTCTTCTGACACTTGTGGGCACCTGTGTATGTGTTGGAAGAAGGATGCTCATTTGTTCCTGGCTGCTCAGACTTGAAATAATTACTCAGATATTGTATTAATTGAATCACTGCTTGGACTATTAGCTTGAGCATACTTCTAGCTAACTCTTAATGTCTTAAATTAACTCATGTCTATTAATCTGTGCATCACCACCAGGTAAAGCGCGCGCGCGCACACACACACACACACACACACACACACACACACACACACACACACAGAGGAGTGCTTGGCAGCAAGGGCTTTTACCTGCTCAGTCACACCTCACCATTCCAGTACAATGGGGTTGGTTTCACTTTTGAGCGTGAATGTCCCCCTTCCTGCACTAGACTACCCAGCAGGCAGCCATCCTGACATCTAGTTGAACTATTTGAGAGGTTCCTTCCCTCACCCCAAACTCCTCAACCACAAGGTGAAATCAAAGGGACGCAACTGAGCTCTCTTAAGTCAAACCAGTGAATGTCTGCAGAATATTCCTTACAGACACTTGTTCCAAACTGTCTCCATCCACATTCCTGGTTCTCATTCTATTGGCTACATCCTCAGAGACCATCTCTGTCCTCTACCTGACTGAACTGTTTTAGACAATTCTCTCAGCTGGTGACACACTATGCTGTACAGTCAACCCAGCTGCTAACAGTAGCCCCGGGCAACTTCTTTAAGAGCCACAGACAGTTCAGTGGTCTGAGAAGTAATTAGTAGTTAGCCAAGATTTAAGTCATTAAAATTGGACTTGAATGCACTAATGCCTCTGTTACCCAAAAACTACGAATTTGTACAATCAGTCTTTGACATTAATCCCCATAGTCAACAAATGTCTCTTAAAGATAAACAGTTTGCTACCATGTTCTTTGAGATTATGCATGAGTAGAGGTTTGGAAACTGCAAACTCTTCATTTTTGTATTTAAGGATTGAGCCTCAATTCACACTTCTAAGAAGTTTATCGTATTCATTGTGTAAGTTTAAATCTTAGATTTAGTTTCCTCATCGAAAAATTCTTGGGCAGCAACTCCTGAAAGTCAAGACAAAAAAAAAAATGATTCTCTTGCTAGCTCATATTAGAGACCTCTGATTCAAGTACAGAGGGTGGGGCAGTGAGGCAGCTCAGAGGTTAATAGCAGTGTATGCTCTACTCCCAAACTGTGAGCCAAAACGAAGCCTTTCTCTTCTAAGGTCATGGTGTTTTATTCCCGCAGCAGAACCATAACTAATAGGCTACTGTAAAGAGAAAGGGAGAGAGGTGACACGGGGTTCTGGATATGAGAGATCTGTCAGAAAGCTCCCTTGTTCCAAAGGTTCAAAACTTTTCTGAATTTGGGATAGTGTAAGCTACAAATTAGGAATACAGCAAAAATCAGAGTTGGAGACAAGAACAGCTTTTGCTGAGACAAAGCAAAGGGAACTGGGAAGGAAAGAAAGGTAGAGGCAGGGCCAGAGAGGGAGCTCGGGAAAAGCCAGTGGGCCAGCAAACTTTGCAATGCACAGGAATATGTATTTTATTTCCAGCATGAAGGAAATTGTGAAGGTATCGGCGGGAAGGAGGGAGAGAGTAATCAATGAGATATTTTGAGAGAGGGGTCCATTTTGGGGTTAGGGAGAAACCTGGTGTCAGGGAAACTCCTAGGAACCCACAAAGATCACCCAAGCCAAGACTCCCAGCAATAGTGTAGAGGGTGCCTGAATTGGCTTTCCCCTGTATTCAGATTTGGTGACCACCCTAATTGTCATCACAGAGCCTTCATGAAGTAACTGATGGAAGCAGATGCAGTGGTCCACATCTAAGCACTGACTGAGCTCCTGGAGTCCAGTTGAAGAGAGGGAGGAGGGATTGTATGAGCAAGGGAGGTCAAGGTCATGATGGGGAAACCCAAAGTGACAGCTGACCTGAACTTGTGGAAGCTCACAGACTCTGGACTGACAGTTAGGGAGTTGGCATGGCACCAACCTAGGCCCTCTGCATGTGGGTGACAGTTGTGTAACTTGATCTTTTGTGGGGTACCTAGCAGTAGGGCCAAGACTGTCCCTGATGCATGAGCTGGCTCTTTGGAACCTATTCTCTGTGGTGGGATGCCTTGCCCAGCCTTAATGAAAAGGAGAGGAGCTTGATCGAGCTTCAATGGTATGCTATGCTTTGTTGACTCCCATGGGAGGCCTTAACACTTCTGAATGGAGACGGTGGAGAAGTGCGTATGTATGTGTGGGGGTGGGGGGGGGAAAGGAAGGGGGAAGAAGGAAAAGAAAGAAAAGAAGGAAGGGAAAACGGGAATGGGAAGGAAAAAAAAAAAAAAAAAAAAAAAAAAAAAAAAAAAAATCCAGCCCCAAAAATATGGTAAAGTGAAGGCTTCAGATTTAGGATACTTTTTATGGGCTCCAAGTGTTTGCTTAGCCTTAAGCATTACTTTCTATCTATAAACATCAGTATATTGTTCACTTAGTTGAGGTAATGGCTTTCTGAACTATATTTGGCCCTACCTCAGGCTCTCAGAAGAAAGGATAAATACATTACTTAACAGTATGTGGGTAGATCCAAAGATAAGTTCCAAGACTTTCCATTGAGGAGAAAAAAATGGAACAACTTTCCTTATTTTGAAGCAAGTATATTAAAAAGTTACTAGAGCTTGGGTTTGTAGATCTCATTTCCTCTACAAACCAAGTGTGAATTACAGTTAATAAGATTTAGAATAGATGAAGTGTTAAAAGCCATAGCACATGCTTATTACCTAGTCAGGAATTATTTACTGATAAATTATTGTGAAACTGGTAGAGTTAAATTTTAGATATGCGCCAGCTTCATTAGGATGATGACAAATTCATAGTTATTTCCCCAAATTTGGGAGGCTCCTAGCAAGGCCAGGAAGTGCTTACTGTGTGGATTGAAAGGGTGCTCGCTGTTTTACTGCCATATTTATCATTATGACTTTGTTTTCACTCCATTTCTGGGTACTTTGTGAGTTGAAGCCCACTTTGGCCTTGTCTATTCCAGGTCAGTTTCTTGGTGTCAGTTATATAGTGAGTGACTTGTTTATCTCCCTGCTCATGTCATAAGTAGTGAGGGGCCGCTCGTTGATTCCAGGCTGCTCAGAATAAAAATAATCACACAGAAACTCTATTATTTAAAACACTGCTTGGCCCATTAGCTCTATCTTCTTATTGGCTAACTTTTACAGTCATTGGTCTTTGGTCACAGGCCTCTTCATCATCCCAAGAGAACTCTCTCTGTGTATTACTAGAAATTGCCCACTCAACATATTACTGGTCATGTTGTGTGTGTGTATATATATATGTATATATGTGTGTGTGTGTGTGTATGTATATTCTTGAAATTTCCTGATGACTTTAGTCAGAAATAATTGATCTTCCAACTTCCCTTGCTCTATTACCATTGCTCTGATATAGTAATTAAAAAGATCTTGCTTGATAGTCATCTACAGCCATTATAACAATCACTGAGCTCTTGGAAAGAGTTGAAGCAAGATTTTTTTTCCTTTGCCATGCATGATAGATATCTAGTGAATATTTGTTGTTTGGATGAATTTATGGTTGTCTGATTGTGTGTGTGCATTTGCATTGGTAACATTCTTGACTTTTATTTCCAAAGACCATATCCCCAATGAAAATATTCAGCTATTTAAAATTAAAGCTGCCAATGTCTTTTATATGTTGCATATGCACAGTAGACTTTCAGTTTAGAAAACATAGCTATCTGCAGACTGATATTTTTTAATCTTAAGTGCACAGTTGGCCTAAAACCTTTGCCGACAAAGTGCAATCTTATTTTGCAGCACACACCAGGTGCCCCATTAGCTGGTGTTTCTCAGCACTTCTCAACCAGGCCATATTTTGACGAGCTGTGTTCCATTGTCGAAAGGCTGCTTCTGCTTTCCCTACCCAACAGTCCTCTGCCTCATCTTGTGGGGTCATTCCTTCTCTATCAGTTCCACAATAATAACGGGGCAGTGATCCAGTGATCCAGTGTTCTCAGTCTAAGCGTAAGCAAAGATGTATGATATTTACAGCTCAAATTCGTTAGCATTTTCCTTAACTCCTCCAAATACAGGAACTTCAGTGTGATGCGAAGACCAGATCATTCCTCAGCCAGTGGTCATTTGTGCTTGTGAACAAAAGGCATTAACTCTCACTTAGTCTTAGTTTTCTTATCTATAAAGATGGGTTGACTGTCATCTCTGGCTTAGACGCTAGATCAAGGCATATCACTGAGATAATGATGCTGTAGAATTAGAGATGATGGCTGTCAAGCTAACCTGGTGGTACAGAGTATGTTTTCAATAGAGTAGCTATAGTAATCATTAGCATGATAACATTGATGCATGTGGCTCTATTGATAAATGGTAAGAAGATTACAACCTCTATAGTTGTTGGATAACATTTATCAGATAACTCATGAAGCCTTTGCTGACGTTGGCAGTGGATTCTGTTCTCTCTGGCTTGCATTTTAATTTATAATGTAAACATTCGATTTGCCTATTTTAGCCAGAAGACAGTTTGGAACAAGAATTGCTGTTTCTCTCTTTTACCTTCTGTGGAGGCCCGAATATATGAGCCTATTTCCACACTGACCAAAGGTCAGAGAGTTGGAACTTTTCTCTAGTTCCCTCAAGGTTATTGTGCTTCTACCACAAACAAAGATCCCACCTAGGTGGAGTGCAGAGAGTTCTGCTCTCTCAAGGTTATTGTCAACAGGTGTGGCTAATAGCCAGACCTTGTATTTCAAGTTTAGAGACACGTTTCTACCTCAAACAAAAGTCTAAGGTTTCAACTAAGGCTTCAGTTCCCTTAGGGAGATAACTTTGAATTTCACCCAGGGAGTAGTTTGCCTACAGAATGTTTTGGTCTAGGGTGTGAGCATGTCTTGTTTAGTTCTAGCAACAGAAAGTTTAACTATGGATGTAACCCATGACCTTCAACTGGTCTGTTCATTTCCTTGTATCGTGTTAATGCAGTTTTTTTTTTGTCTTATTCCTACCTTTTGAGGTCAGGAGTATTTTAAGTAATTGGAAATTAAACATGAGCGAATTCTAGTACTCACTGGAATTCCCTCCTGATTCTATTCTATATGTTTCTCCCTTTTATTATTTTCATTCGTGTTTTCATATTCTTTACTATATTTCTAAATCCCCATGCCTCTACCCTGGCAAGAGGTATTTTTGTCAAGGCTGGTCCCTTGACAAGGACAGACAACCTCCTTCACTTTAAAGTCTGTTCTTATTTAATCTCCCACTGTTCACATTCTACTCATCACTCAAGAATCCTTTTTACATCCCTGTGTGGTGAGAGAGCACAATATTCATGCTATCTAGACCTGATGCATTGCATACACAGAGACTGCAGTCTGAGAGCTACTGCCTGTTCAATGTCTCGTGGGTAAGTATTTACAATGGAGTTGGCAGCTAAAGCTTCACTTGTATTAGGCTGTATCTCTTCCCCCATCTAAAGACAGGGCAGGAGGTCCATGTTTTCAGTGTGTATGTATATGGCTATAACTTCCTTCTCTGCATAGATCAGCTTTCCTTTTTGCATCTAGACATGTATTCCTTAATGTGTTTTTCAATGGCTGGTCTTGAAATAAGACTGTGACTGTTTTGTGGGTCCAAACATCAGACTTCGTTTCCTAATCTCCAAGGCAGACTTTGGGATGTAGATGCTGCTCAGTGACTGGCTGGCTGAAGTCATCTTAGTTAAAGTGTAAGAACCCCACATAGTCCTAATAGTAGCACTGTTTTTCTGCAGGCTATTTCTTCCTTGAGTAAGCATTTGTTTCTTTTGACAGACTTTGAATATCTGCTAACCAAGTAGTTGATTCTTCTCTGGAAAATGTCTAATAAGGATCACAAAGTCTTTTTTGGGGGGTCAGAATAATTAATCTTATTCCTTTTTATTATTGTTTGAGAATTCCATGCATGTGTATCATGAAATATAATCGTATACATACTGTTTCTCTTCCTAGCGTCATGTTGTTTTTATTTGTTATTATCATTTTGATAACCCATTAAGTTCAGCTAGTGCTGTCTACATGTGTTGAGGTGCAGGACCATCCACGGGAGCATGGGAAACCTACCAGTGGCCACATCCTCAAACATCAGTGATTCTTCTTTTTCTAGCAAGACCAAAAGCTTCTCAATAATGGGCGGGGCCTGGGGGTCATCTCTCTCACCTGCAGAGCTCTCATTTGGCTTGATGGGTGGGTTTTGTGGAGGTAACAACAGCTGGTGTGAGTTCAGAGTACAACAGCCTTGCCATATCCAGAGGACAGCTTTTCACTGCACCGTTTTCCATCCTCTGGCTCTCGTATTCCTCCCGTTTCCTCTTACGTGATGTTTCCTGGGTTTGGGTGGAGATGAGTACTTAATAAAGGTGCCCAATGTAGAGCTGACCCTGGGCCCTCATCAGCATTTCTGACTAGTTATGCATCTCTGCACTCACTGTAAAAAGTTGTTTCTCCAACCCAGGCTGAGAACACCTAGGGCTTGTGAGCACAAACATCAGTATTGAGAAGGAAATTTGACAATATGATCATTTAGCAAAATAGCAATAGCAGGTTCTACCCTAGGATCCATGAGTTGGGTCCTCATCATAGGCTTTTGATCAGGGTTACCGTTCCAGGCATGCAATTCCCTCTTGTAGAACAAACCACCTCGGATCTAATCAGAAGGTGGTGAGTTACCTCATATCAGTCCTGCCGACGACTTTTACTAAGCAGGTTGGTGTTGCAGCACACAGCGTCCAGGGTTAGGTAAGACTGCTGATGTTTTTTTCTCCCCAGAATCCTATGCAGCACCTTTTAGCACTGTGAAGCTTAGAAGGGGCGTTGAGCTTGATTTCTGTGTCCTCCTGCTGAGGAGTGTGGTGTCTTCAATGATAGGGTCTTACAATGTTGTCATGGGCAAGACAGTGGCAATGGCTTGTGTAGGGCTGTAGACCTCTGGGGCTTCCCTGCACAAAAACCCATCAAGAGGTATTATGTTCCTTGTGCAGCATTTTCCATTAATAACGTCTGCTTTCTTGGGGAATCATTGTCCACTCATGCAGGTATCTCTGAACTCATTTTAAAAGGCTGTATTTTGAAATTAGCTTATCAACTGGTAGATTTTCTGTTTATATACCACTAGTTAGCCTACCCACTACCTACCCGTTCCTCTGTCTCTTCTCCCACCCTGTTCCTTCTTAATCCTTTAAGCCCTAGTCTCTCTCTTCTTTTATAGTACATGTATTCTGCTATCCCTCCAATATATTTTCTAATTAAATTGCAAGATTAATAATAGACTTCCATATAGCCATATTATATTATATTAATATATTACATAATATAAGAATATACACTAGCTCTTCCTCTTGCCTCCACCCAACTACCTCCAAAGCTCATGATTTTACTTTCCTCTAAAGCTGAGTAACATTTGATGGTGTGTATGTACCATGGTTTTCTTATCTATTTATCTGTTGACGGACACCTAAATTGCCTCCATTTCCTAGCTATTGTGAAAGACAGTGTCTTGAAAACTCTCTCAAGCGAAGACTGCCAGGGAGGCTCACACTTCTTCAGGTTCGTTATTGATTCTATGGGGTCCTTTCGACCAGACGAGCATCTGATCAAGTACTCCTTCTTCTGTGTTTGTAGTTTCAGCCCTATAAGCCCCAGAAAGGAGTGCTTCTGGGTCAATGGGTGATGTTCAGGAACTACTCAGGATCCCTGAGGGTTCCTGCCCTCTGTGACGCAGCCGCAGTTACTGCTTGTGCTTGCCTGGGCTGCGCTCACCACAGTCAGTTACGTTTCCTAATCTCTTGCCCATGAAGTAAATATCGCTGTGAAGCAAACATCATTGTCTTCATTGTCTGATTTGAGAAATGGAGAGGTCATGTGACCTGCTCAGGCCACCCAGACAGGGAACAGCACAGCTGTGGTTTAAACAGGGTCAGGTGATAAATCCAGCGCTCTTTTTACCACTGGACTTGTCATTGCCTTTAAAGCTAAAATCTTTTTAGAAATGTCGTATGTAGATGAGAAATATGTATACTGTTTAAATATTGTCATTGCTCCATCTTCATAATCTGACGAATCACATTTATATTTTCTTATCTCCCTCGTGCACACAATATTGTAACAAATGTGTAGGTGCTTGACAGATTTTCTTGATGCTATTGATTTGGAAGATCTTTTGGAATTGAGACTTGGCATGAGCTATGTGTGCGCTAGCTAATGCTGGATGGAAAGTACTTGGTTTAAGGACATCAGATTAAACACTTCAAGGCTTTTATTCTTTCTGATTCTGTCATCAGGAGCTATTCGTATTTTTGTTATTGTTTGCCACTCAAGTGATTACAAACTTTTTTCACCATGATTGTTAAAATAGGCTCTACACTGTTGGGAAATTTTACTTAGTAAGATTGGTTGCATAGCTTTTGGTTCTTTTTTTTTTTTTTTTACCTCTTGACCTGCCTTAGCTTGCCTTTTGAGCACTGTAATGGCAAGTCAAGCAGAGGTGAGAATCGCTGTTTAATGCAGATAGGAGCTGTTACAGAACAGTAAGAAATTGCATTTCTAGACAGAACTCAAAGTAATTCACGGTATCTTCATGCAGCTGTCATGCTTCCGGGCTGCAGCAAAGCTGGGCTAGGAAGGCTGAGCGTGGTTGGACGTGGATGAATCCGAGGATGCCTGTCAAGAATAATAGCTCCTCTATCTCACAATCCACTGTCTGCTGGGATCTAAGGCGAGGCAATTTTCTATTAACGTTGTTGTTCAAATGACAAACAAATTTAAAATTAGATTTTCAAGCTGATGTTACCTGAAGATGCTTAAGCTTCTTTGATATTATTTTGAAATAGGTTTTCCCACCATTGTCTGCTGTGATCTAAATCTGTACTTAATAAAAGGCTCCCATGATGCTGGAAACTGATGGATGCCAGCCTTTGTTGTGGTAGAGACTCTACATTCAGAACCAGAGTATGTTTAACCACAAACAGACATAATTTTCTTGGTTCTATGAGCCACAACTAAAAAAAAAATCAATGCTTCTATAAAGTTAATAAAAACCGGCTCAAGGCACATTTTCTGCTATTGAATTCTAACATCGGTGCTATTTCAGCAGGAAGAACGTCCAGGAGACTAATTCTGTCTGCTTTCTCTTGATGTAAACACTGTTGTCAGAATGTAAAACGAGCTCTTTCAGACAAAAATTAAAAATGAGTACACCACAATACTATATATTTTTCAAAACCCATAGTACTGCTCAGTGCAAAGAATGGATTCTGATAATGATGTGTTACTACCACTGGCTCATCAGTTCTAATATACATATGAAAAATTAGTGATAGGAGAAAGTATGGGGAGAAGTAGAGTCCCCAGAATTCTCTATATGTTGCTTCACCTATGCCCTGTAAGCCTAAACCTGCTCTAAAATGTGAGTGCAGAATCCTCCTCTTATAACTGAAAGGTCACCAAGTTTACTTATTCTTAGAACCATTAAGATTTAAACTCATAATTCAGAGAATAGTTACAACTATGGCAATTCACAGGCTCTAATAAAATATGAAAGATATTAATTTAAAACTATGAAGATATTAATTAAAAATTAAAAGACATTAATTAAAAAGTCGAGAGATTCTTAAATAACCTTTTTAACCTCAGGGTTTATCATTGCCTTTAATTTACTACTGTGAAATATGGCTTCCAAAAGAAAAGCATTGGGCATAACATTTCTGAGAATTCGGTTATGAAATAATTATTTTCCTGAGGATGAACACTTGTTAGGTAGAGGACACCTGAGGAAGGTCACCTCAGCAGCACTGTGGGAGACACGTGACTGATTCTGTCAGGATGGCTTCACTCCAGTCTGGGAAAGGGCACATAATACAAGAAGGTGTGTCAATTCTCTATGATCCCCATACATGGAATGATCTGTCAGATTTGCCGACTCAGAATTCATAATTGGTCTTGTTTTCCCCAAACCTTTTACACTCTCCTGCCACCAACCTGATTCATAGCACACTGATTTTATTGGTAACATGGTGTTAGGTGACATTACTATCATGAAAATAGAGCTATTTAGTGACATAGCTCTCAGAAGAGCTAGTGACTTTCAGTTTGTTTCTGGGACAACTGGCTTCTTCTGGGATGAGCAGTCTTAAAGCTTTTGCTATGAAGCCTGGAAAACATGTACCAAGCAGAGACTCGTGACTCTTTTTACTCTGGGTCAGTTGACAGGAGACTTGGAGTGCTGGCCGGTTTCATTCCTTGTCAAAGTAGTGAACTTGAGACTCAGATTGAGAAACTGGACTCTCACTAGGACTCTGTATACTCAATTCTTTTATGTTCCCTGCCCCTGAGCTCCTTGCCATGTTCTGCTTGGAAAGCCAAATCTTAGCTTGGCCCACATTCTTCAGTGTCTGAGACCTGACAATCTATGAGTGTCTCTCAGAGTCTCAGAGGAAACCAGTGGTTCGCTTGTTAGTGGTCTTCTCTGAAAATCTCTCTCTCTCTCTCTCTCTCTCTCTCTCTCTCTCTCTCTCTCTCTCTCTCTCTCTCTTCAGGCATGCATACACAATTGTGTGCACTTGCATGTGAAAGCCAAGGGCTGATATCAGGTATCTTTCTTAAACACTCCACCTTAATTTTTGAGACAGAGTCTTTTCCCTGTTCCCGGGGCTCCATGACGTGGCTTGACTGACTGGCCAACAAGGCCCAGGGATACTGCTTCTCCACCTGGTACTAGCCATTCTGGCTAACTTTGTGTTGGCATTGGGGACTGAACTCTGTACAGTAAGCACTTTACCCCACCGAGGTTTCACTCCAATCTGAAAAACCTGTTTCTCACATGTCTGCATGTTCATCTGTGTGCTGTGCAAACTTCCCTCAGCCATTGCCCTCCTCTCTGATGGACACCAGATTACTTAGGATCTCAGGGACACTAATCTGGGCCTTATCCCTTGCTAGGTTGTGGAGGTCCCTGCAATTATCACAGCAGGCAGGAACAGGATCTGAGTGAGGTAAGAAGGAAACCTGGTTCAGCATGACTTAGGCTGGTTCAAACTTCTGGAGTCTGATGTCAAGAAGTTTATTTTTTTTTTAAATGCAGTAAAACTTTGGAAAAGCTTCCCCTGTAACAGTAATTATAACAAAGCTTTAGATATGGCTACTTTGAAATTCCTTTGCAAGACACATCTTTTTAGCAAAACACCTGTGACCTTTACCACAGAATCCTTCTACTGACTGAGAAGCGGTTCTCAGGATAAGGGCCTAGGGAGGAAGGCTTTTGGATGAGCACAAGGACGGTGCTATTGAGTGAGAAACAATGTTCAGGACTCTGGGGTCTGGCTCCGTGGAACAGCAAAAATCATCGTGTTATTAAAAACAACCACTCCGGCCTTCCAGGTGACCAGGCGTCAATTTCTTCACTAAAGATAGAAGCCTATGTGTATCTAACAACCCCGGTTTCTCTAGTGCTTCTCTGTGAGCACAGGAACCTTATGTCCTTCTACACTGGATGTTCTTGGGTCTCCAAAAATAAATAAATAAATAAATAAATAAATAAGTAAATAAGTAAGTAAATAAATAGATACATCATGACTTAGGACAAAGCACTTGATTTGTAACTTTTAGAACTCTAACTTATTGGTCATTTAGCAATTTTCTTCTTGGAAATTAACTTAAAAATTTCCCGTGATATTAGAATTTAATTTGCATTAAATTAAATGTAATTTAGATGCATACATTTAAAGAGTTACATCTCAATTAGCCCTGACAAATCGATGGGCACATATGACAGCTGACATCTCTATCACGATATAGGCCGATTTCGTCAGTGTGTACATTCTGGACAGCCCACCGTCTGCCTCCCTTGTGCAGTGATCGCTCTGATTCCTACCTACGTATAGCAGTCGTAAGCCTGTCCTTAAGTCTCTTGAATGAGATGATTCAGCCAGAACAATGTTTTGAGAGTCATCCATATCGTTGCATGTTCTAGCAGTTTATCCTCAAAGCCCTTAGTAGTATGACCACACCCTTGCCACTACACACAGACTTGGAAATGAAGGATGGTACATAAAGTCTGCCTTTTAAAAATGAGAACATGCATTAAGTTAGTCTCTTAAAATTCTTTATTAAGAAAATGAAAGCACTGAAAGGTCCCAAAGCAGAACTTCTTTAAACGCAGCTTCATCCAAAATCATTTAAAAAAGTTTACCCCTTCTCAGTCAAAAGGATACACTGCATGCAAATACAATAATCTCAAAAATGACGTTTCCCTTCTTCTACTACACTTCTTATCCTGTGTTCATTTGGGGTATAGGAGGTCCCGAAACCTGCTTTGTTGGACTAAGATGTGAAAGTAGAGGAATACACTAAAACCAAGGATGTTGAACAAACCTTAGTCTACTCCAATAAAGAATGGGAGCTGTTTATGCATTGACTAAAAAAAGCTTGTATTCATTTCATACTCCAATTTTAGGAAATTATTTCCCATGGTATATAGAATAGAATTTAAGCACTATGCTAATAATGTAAACACTATTGAAATATACAGGCTGAGGATTAAAGAGTTAAACATATATTCTTCTCCAAATCTGGCTGGCATCTATATTCCTCCTGGAAACTCAATAAATGGAATGATTGGTTTCAATATATCCAGGGCTGCCATTCTTTTGAAAAATTCTGCTACATGAATAAGCAATAGTTTGCTTATCTGTTCTGTGGACACACTTTCAGTTGCTTCTAGTTTTTACTTATTGAGAATAAAACTGGTATAGCATTTTATGTATAGCATTTTGTGGCCATATGTTTCTATTCCTTTGCATGAATACCTAGAAATGGAATTGTTGAGTCACACTGTAGGTGTGTGTTTATCGTGATAAAACCTTCCAATCTGCTTCCCAAAAAGTTTAATCCCTTTCTATTCTAACCAGCAGTTGAGAGCTCTGGTTTCTCACAGCCCTGCCAGTACTGGGTGTTATCAGTGCTTTTAATTTTAGCTGTTTTTTGTAGGCATGAGATGGAGTTTCTTTGTGGCTTTAATTAGAATTTTTGACGCTTTAGATTTGTTGAGTGTTTTTTTCATATACATATGAACTATTTATAAATCTCCTGTCAAATGTCTGCTGAAGTCTTACTCATTGGACACCATTGCTTGTTTGTTTTCATTGATGAACAGAAAATGTTTACACAACCAGGAATTTGTATGTATCAAATATATTTTCACATATATGTCAAGAATATTTTCTCCTAGTTTGCTTTCTACCTGATGACTTTGGATAAGTGAAAGCTTTTAATGTTGATGAAGTGTGTTTCTATTTTCTTTTTTTTCAAACTGAGTGCATTTATTTGCCCAAAGAAATCTTACCCTACTTCAAAATCCAAAACTATTTTTTCCTTTAAGAGATACACATTATTTTACTAGCTTTAGAGATGTTTATCACTCATGTCTTGGTGTTTAACTTCTCTTGACTTAATATTTGTTTACAGTGCAAGGTAAAAGCTGAAGTTCAGTTTCTCCTTATCGATACTGAATTATTGGGAATTGATTTTTGTCATCAAACTTAGGGAACAACTTTGGGATGCTGAATGATGGCAGAGTGCTTAGCATGCGTAGGGCTTTGATATTCAATTCCTAGCACAGAAAAGTAGGGGTGGGGGTAGAGAAATAGAAAAAAAAACCATACAGACCAATAATTTAAAAGCCAGCATATCAATTGCTATCTATTAAAAAGTTGTTTGGCTAGCCATCCATATTTTTATATGAGGCAGCCATAATTTATAAGTACACCCAAGTGGAGTGTAAAAATTAGAAGTCAACTACTGATTCTTAAATTGAATTTAGATCAAAGAAACAACTAAGAACTTGTCGGGGGTGGGGGAGACGAGAGTGAAAACCAGAACCAGTTTTTCATTTCCTAGCTTCCTTGTCAGACGAAGCAGTAGCCCAGAAACCACAAACCCAACGTGGTTCCTCGGGGTTTCGTGATGCTTGCAGCATCTGCCACCATGCCGGCTCTACACCTGCCGTGTTAGATCTTTTCCGTTAGCCTATGGCAGAGCCCCTTGTTCGTGCCTGTGCGCCAGTTCCAAAGCACAGTGTAGAAGCATAAACTTCAGCACGACTTGGTTCAGCAGATGGAAACCCACCATGAAGGTATTCCAGAAGATAGGATTGGGTTTGATTGTGTGGCTTGAGAAGCCCAAAGACGAGAACTGCAATGCAGACATCAGGGGACAACTGCTTTGGTAAACATTTTAATAGTGAAAGTAGTCGAATGCTCTCATTCCATCAAGCTGTCTTACATAGATGATGCATATATATAGTTTTCATAATTTGAAAATATCCTACAGCAGAGTCAGGAAACTAGCTTAAAACATATAGTAAGTGAAATTTATATTAGTTTTCTATAGAGTTTTCTCAAACCAGAAGAAATGTACTTCATACCCTAATTTGTTAACACAAATTACCAGTATTTTCTTTTCTACTTTAAATTGTGATATAAACGTCAGTTTAGTGAGTTTGCTTTAGTGGATATTTATGCAGGATTTTTATGAAATAGGGAGACAGAGAAGAAATGGTGTTGGACAAATGACCTCTGTGATCCGGGCGCAGCTCCGCTCCTTGCTTCTCTTCTGAGGTTATGAGCATCTCTTGTTTGTTTTGACATTCAGCGAGATGGCACGTCTCTCTCTTTCTTTGCTGTTCGCAAACAGCTGAGGTAGTTGAAAAGCGAGGGTGACTACCTTCCCAATGGCTTTTCGATCTGTCCTCGGTGCTGTGCCAAGCTCGAGTCACATAGAGGAGGGGCTCCTTGGATTTGTGACGAGCCCTCCCCTTCGGCCACCCCCCCCCCCGCCGCTCTCCTCCCCGCCCTCCCCGCCCCAGCGCTGAATTCGCAGATCTCAGTTGCCACGGTCCTGTTTCTTCTTCTCATTTCGCCAGAAAACGAGGTAGCTGTAGCCACAGATAGACTTTTTCCTTTTCTCTTCCCTCCTCCTACCCCTCCCTAGACCTCTCTGGGCTTTGACGTCATGTGTGCTCCTTTCAGTTGCCATAGCAACCCCATTCCCCAAGCCCTCTGTCCGTCTCCTCTGGTAGGTTCCACAATGGTACAGGCAGCCTCCCGCTGCACAATGGTTTCCAGGCAGTGAGAGAGGGTGATTCAGCAAGCCACTCTTCTCTTTAATCCTTCCGTCTCTTTTTTTATTTTTATGGGGGTGGGTGGTGCTTCATATATTAAATCCTTACCTTTTTGTTTTTCTATTTTCATTTTTACAAATTTTCTTTCTCTTCCTCACTCTTCAATTCCTAGGGGTTAGTGTGAGCTAAAGATTGGTTCTTCTTGGAAATCACCTGGCTATTATTATTTTTAAACAATCTCCACACCTCCAAAGACCCTCCTCTTCATTCCAGCTTGGAATGTGGCTACTGAAAACCCAGTAGGGAGGATTTTTGGGGCACGCATCCCGACTAGGATCCTGGTTCCCAGGCACGGAATGGTAGGTGACTTCTTGCTCATTTTGGGTTCTATCCTGTTTTGGGAGGGTGAGTGATATCTGTCATCGCTCTTGTGGGATGGGAGAGAGGATGAGAAAGTAGGAAGCAATGCGGTTGGAGAGCCAGTTTAACAAAATAGACTGTCTGTGAGCTAAGAGGACCCTGGCATTTTACTCTGGGCAGCCTCTCCTCAGACTGAGGAGTGAAGAGAGC
This sequence comes from Microtus ochrogaster, assembly GCF_000317375.1. Lineage (NCBI taxonomy): Eukaryota > Metazoa > Chordata > Mammalia > Rodentia > Cricetidae > Microtus > Microtus ochrogaster. The sequence continues at coordinate 53,267,837 of NC_022027.1, read as the reverse complement.
TAGAAGGTGGGACAGACCATGACGACTGTGACCCGCAAAGCAGAGTAAGGGAAATGCACACTTGGGGGGGGGGATAGAAAGCTAGCTAGA
>NC_022027.1:53261996-53267413 GCF_000317375.1 Microtus ochrogaster | reverse complement strand
AACTAAATTTGGGCTGCAGATAGGAACGCAGTACAGGGACTTGATCAGGGAAAAGAGCAAACACTGGCACCGCGTCCACATAGGTAAAGGTCTCTTTAAGAAAGTGATCTCCCAGTCACAGCAGGCAGCATTTTTCTATGGCAAGGTTCCCAGGTATTCTGTGCAGAGATACTGTGTCCCCTAGAAATGTCAGTACATTTTCAGAAGAAAAAAAAATTGCTGTCATTGGAAAAGAGCTTGGTGATACAGTCATCAGAATTTAGGTGTTTGCTCCTTCAGCAGAATAAGTGTGGTTTATCGGAAAGCCTTCCAGTAAATTGGGTTTTGGATATTTCAAGAAAATTATATCCATGTATTATATATATCATTTTATTTTTCCCTCCAACATTTAAATATAGAGCCAAGATGCTGCTTTGACTGCCTTATGCAGATAACTTCCAAGGGCATTGCAATCTGGCCACAGAAAAGAGCAGCTACTCCTAGGGCAGGAGGATCTGAAGCAGCCACAAGGTTGTTTACATGGTCTGTTTCTGCTGCAGAGCAATGTGTCTGTACGACAGCACTGGTGATAACTTTCACGAAAACAGGCTAAGTCATATGGGACAGGCCACAGTTGGCAGGGAAGGAAGGCGGGTGGTCAATGAGCCAGGCGTTACCTGTGCAGTTTTTACCTCTCTCCCCGTGCTATGATTGTCAAGCCTGCAAGGTCTTGCAGAATGCTGATCAACATATTTAAAATGGTTGCAGTAATGGCCAGTTCTCTCCGAGAGGCTTCAGTAGACATCCATCCTCAGTGAGCATGTATGTTTCAGTACAGCCAGCCATGCTCATGAATGAATTCACGAGCTTCCAACTCCACTTTGCAACCATTGGGATTTAGGGCTAGGTAGTTTGATGGAGCAGTCTTGTATGCGGTTCCTTTCTTTTTAAAAACCTTAATCTTACCCTCAATATTGACACAAAGTATTGGATTAGTTAGTTTGTCTACAAACAGCAGAAGGGATCGTCTCTCCCCTACAATAGGACTGGAAAAGCAGATGAGAAAGGCAGAATGACCTTAAGTCTGAGTTTCCAGCTTCCTAACTGGCCTCTCCTTCCCTCCTGGCCTCTCCTTCCCTCCTGGCCTTAGTAGCTTTCATTTGTGGGGCTCTGGTTTTTGCAAAATCTTTGCAATTGTAATGAGAGAGATTCCAGGTGACGGGGAAGCCAAAAGTACCCGGGGAGTGGCAAATTCAGCTGCCTCCAGCTTCCTGCTTGCTGTCCCCCTAAAATCCAGCATCTGCTGGGGGAGGTGTGCGTTTGCATGCGGGAAGGGGGTGATTCTGAACAGCTCCCACAGGGACTGACTGTGTTCTCACTGTGACTGTCTGGTGTAACTGCAGCTAGTACTACGGTTTCTAGTGCGTGGTGGAGATGTTGCAAGGTTAAGAGGAGAGTTGATCATGGGTGCTATAAAATGCGGTTATTTTAAATTCATGACAAAACTCTTTCACTGTATGCTAAGGAACATCAGAAAGCAAACGATGTTCGCCTAATTTAAGTGTTCAAAGGCACATACATATACTGAAAGTTATATTACATCCTCATGTAACTGGATCTATCTCTTTGAATAAAAGCTTAGCTACAAAGTTTTCCATCCTGATGATAAAAGATAAAGACCATTGAGGTTTCCTTGTTTGTTAGACTCAGGGTCAGGCATTTTTTTCCTCCTTGTTCTAGAGCTGACCTCCGGTCATATTTGTAACTAGAGCATGGATGTAGAGTGGAATTGTGAGTAAATCAAACAGATCTTTGGTCGCTCATTGGAAAACTGGCTGCACAAGGAGCAAACACATCTCCACACAGAGGGTCTCATCCTGTTCCTCCGGCTTCCTCCGAGAGTCTTCTGGAAGCTTCCGCTTGGCATTGTGGCAGTCTTGCATGGAGAGACGCAGAAGGGTCCGGTACCAAGAAAGGGATGCTGTGCTCTATGAGCTGTGGGCTTGCCTCCCGCCACACATGCTTCTGTTATGGCATCTTCCTCAGAGCATGGAGGAGGCATGGGGAGGATGGCCCTCAGACTCTGGGGAGAGAAGCTTTCTCAGTCAAGAGGAACAGAATCCATTGGCTTCTTTAGCATACTGAGATTATTTATTGCATTACATAATCCTGAGTGGAGACACTATGCAGCTAATTCTGATAAGATGGCTTGCTGCATATTGCTTGAAGAGAACTGTCTTTTAGAACGGAGCCTGTATTTTCAGAAATACATGTTCAGGCATCCATGTTCAGGCATACATGTTCAGGCATCCATGTTCAGACATACATGTTCAGACATACGTGTTCAGGCATATATGTTCAGACATACGTGTTCAGACATACGTGGAAGCCTGTGTTTCCCCAATGTTTTCACACTGCAGTTTCAGTATTTTGAGCAGAATTTTCTCTTGTTTTGAGTATATTTCAATCCCATGAACAAATTAAGGTGAAGAAAGGAAACTTAAAGAATCTATATGTCTTGAGGGCCATTGTTTCCCCTATGTTTAATGTAGAAAAAAAATCGTTTTTTTTTAAAAAATAGAGAATCTTAGACAGGTGGTGGTGGCGCATGCCTTTAATCCCAGCACAAGGGAGGCAGAGGCAGGCGGATCTCTGTGAGTTCAAGACCGGCCTGGTCTACAAGAGCTAGTTCCAGGACAGGTCCCCAAACTACAGAGAAACTCTGTCAAACGAAAACAAAAACAAACTAAAAGAAAACAAAACAAGTAGAGAATCTTGGTAAAAATGAGTAGAGATACTGGGTAACACTGCAAAACCCATGAACGAAACCTCTATGTTTGAAAGCTGGCTCCAAACACTCCTGTTTTCAGTAAGGGTTTGTAGTTTAAATGACATTTCGGACACCCAGCAAGCTACTCTGGCTTTCTCGCAGTTCATCTCCTCAGCATCTACAAGCTACAAGATCCATAGACTTAAGAGATCAGTGCTGGTGGGAATGGAAACCCAAGTGTTGCATAGAAAGATAAATGGCGGGAGGCTCCTCCTGCAGCGGTACTCCAGTCGTAGCTGCTCAGACACCCGAGAGCTGTGCAGAGAGAAGGTGCAGCCATGGCGCAGGGCACCCAGCATTGCCCAGCAGCCTGCACCGTGAGAGGCAGGAGTCTACCGATTCCTCACCCCACCCCCACCCCTCCTTCTTTAACATGAGGAACGAGACAAAACATAAGCAACTGAGATGTAGAGACTCTCAAAATCCATGTCAGTGGGTTTTCCTCACAGAAATTAAACCGAGTCCTGGTTTGTAGCTAGTGGCCTTCCTGGATGTACCAGATGCTTTCTGAGTGTGAGACCTTGGAGTCATTGCTGTCATTCTATATAGAAATAGGACCTGAAACCCCAAAGTGTAAAGGGAGGTCCCCAGGTGGTGTGGGACAATTCTGTATTCTGTCAATTATATTTTAAATAAATGCTGATTGGCCAGTAGCCATGCAGGAAGTATAGGCAGGACAACCAGACAGGAAGTAGAGGTGGGTCAATGAGAACAGGAGAATTCTGGGAAGGAGGAAGCCCGTTCCTCGCCCAGTCCTGCTCAGACATGGAAGAAGGAAGATATGACCTGCCCTGCCGAAAAAGGTACCGAGCCATGCGGCTAACATATACTAGAATAATGGGCTAATATAAGTTAAAAGAGTTAATAAGAAGCCTGAGCTAATGGGCCAATTAGTTTATTATTAATATATACCTTTGTGTGATTTCTTTGGGGCTATACCAGCTGTGGGAACTGGGCAGGACAGAAACCCCAACGAGCAAGCCCTCATGTTACAGAAAGAACCCTCAGTCTATACCCACGTCTACTTACTTGGCTATGCTTATTCCCTGTATGTGGGAGGAGACGTTGCCTTCAGGTCTGTCTTGCTCAGCCTAGCACACAGTAGGCACACAGCAGGCACACAGTAAGTTTCTATCGGATGAGAGCTTGCTGTGGTAGAAGAGCGTGAGGTGATAACACATTTCAACCATTGGAGTCGATGCTTATGTCGGGAGTTGAGTTCATTAGTGAGAGCGGGATAGTTTGATGGTCAGTGCAGTAGGACCAGTGAGGAAGATACTGCACTCTCGAGACACCCTGGGATGTTGGAAGTCGAGTAGTGGGTAGTGGTGAGAAAGGTATTCCTAGTAATCACTGGAAGACCCTGGTTGGGATAAGACTCTTACCTGACTAGAAAGGAGGATTATTTCCGGACTTGACAAGATGGAAGTTAAGCTCGTGGTTTGGCAATAGGTAGAAAGCTGAAAACTGGCATAGGCCTTGAGACTCTGCTCTAAACTAATACGGCAATAAGGGAAAGAGTGGGTCTGTGGTAAAATCGGATGACGATGGCAGCCTCTTTTGCCTTCAGACCAACATCAACTTAGTTTGAGGTCCGGCCCTCTCCTTTCTGTTGGTAACCGGGTAGCCATTGTTCTGGTGAACTCTACTGTAAAAGAAGATTGTGTTCCACTGGAAGCTGAACTGATGGATCTCAGAACTAAGTCTACAGCTAGAAAAGCAAAGATCCTGCTCATTCAAATCATTATTAATTTTTTTTGCTCAGATTTTAAAAACATCTAGCTGTTTTTCTATGAAGGACACCAAAGTTCCTTTATTTGCAACAAATTCTAACAAAAGTTATTACCTCACATGTCTGATGTCATCTCCCTGATCCTTGCCACATGGGAAAATTCCTTTATTGTATTTGATGTTGGTATTTTGGTTTTAACAGTGCAAGTGAAATTAAATGTGAAATCTTAAAATCAAATTGATGCATTATTTTGCTCCGATTTTAGGCTAGTGTGAGAACACCACCGGCAGGACCATCTCAGATCTTGGTTATGGCAACTCATGCAAGATGCTGTTGAATTAGACTGCTTTCCTATCGATGAGAAACCACACAAGCAGTGGTGAGTGGAAACTCTGCAAGTATTCCTTAGTAGAACATTGACAGTCAATGTGGACAGCTTACCTATCACGTATTGTCTCATATATGGATCTGGAGAAATTCTGCTCTGAATGGTGTCAACCTGGGTAAAAATCAGTAGGAAAGAGCATGCGCCTTAGTTGATGGTGTGGTTATTCCAACACCACTTATAATTCTGGGGATTTTTAAGATATCCCGTCATTCCGTCTCCACAGGCTGGCTCCAGTTAACAACACTGCGTTCTAGAGCAACAGCTGGGTAACATTATTTTAAGTGGTGTTGTTAGTTTACAGCATGTTTCTATACTGATTCAACTCCTTCAGTGGAAAAATTAGTTCTGAGCTAAATTATAATGCTTCATTCCTTTCAGAACTGCACACACACACACACACACACACACACAAATGCACATACACCACATGCACACCACACACACACACAAATGCACATACATCACATGCACACCACACACACACACAA
>NC_022027.1:53253317-53261616 GCF_000317375.1 Microtus ochrogaster | reverse complement strand
CACACACACACACAAATGCACATACACCACATGCACACCACACACATACTACACATCTACCCAAACCCACACCACACATAACCATCCATGCACCCACGCCCCCCCACTCATGAAAAACAATGTTGAAGATACACCTAGTTGCTCTACCTACTTAGAATAATTTGGAAATGTATCACTTTATAAGAATATCAGCACACCCAAACAGAATGTCTTTTCAAGTCAAATCTTGATGTTTGACAGCCACCAACGGCCAGTGGTTAATAAACTACGGTTGAGAAGAACAAGTTCTAATCCGTCAAATAAGATCTGGGAAACACAGCATGCAATGGTGGTGCCTCTAAGACTCCAAAAGGAAGCTGTTGGTGCTGGCGATCAATATCTCACTTTCATTTGCATGACAGCTTCTTACTAGCATGGCTGTCCTGTGGCTAAATGTGGTGCTTATAGCTGCAGAAATCTGAGGAAATGAGTTCTATAGTGATTCATATTATGGTTTTTACAACCTGCAACCATTACCCTAAAGATGCAGATCCAGGAGTCCCCACTATAGTGTGCTTTATTCAAATGTGTTCTGTGTTTGGTATGGAGAGAGAATCACATATAATAGCCAGTAACCAACCATTTATGAGCTACAGCAATAACAGCTTTGTATGGTTGACTCTATATGTTGTTCTATGTTATTCCCAGGGAGTAGATGATAAACACTAACCACAGGCTAAACACTTATCTACTAAGCTAACTCTTAATGACAATCTGTTATGTAGATATCCTACTGGCTTTTGGACTAGATGAGCTTCTCTATCTTAAAGGAATGTGTGCCTTACATGAAGTGCTATCAGCAGGACAGATGCACTCTATAGTTGGTGGACTAGTGACGTGTAATCTGGTAGGTAGACATGGGGAAGCAAAGGCATTCCGAAGAGAAGAATCTCACAGATATGGAAAAAATTAGCCAAGAAGACTTCACACAAGGGACATTTTAGTGGACACAAGATGTCCACTAAAGCCAGAGAGAGAAAAGGCACAATCAACACACGGTGGGAACCCCATTGGCTGGGAGAGCGATTGCTTGGGAGCATTCTTGTTCAGCACTGGGATAGAGGGGTACAGGAGACACATGAGGGATCTCTTAGACAAAGTCAAGGCATGTCAATTCTACACTAAAATGAAGAGCTGTTGGAGATCTTCACTAGGAGAGTGACGCAGTTGGCTTATTGTAAAGATGTGGATGTTTTACCCATTCAAGAATATATTAAATAAGGGGAAGGTAAAGATAATTATATATCATAGTTCATAGACTCCCAGCATGTACCACATACGCCAGCTCATCTGCTTTTCCTTCCGGAACCCACGTAGCCACCCAGCCATCTTTTCTGTCACTCAGCCCCTCGCCGTTCTTTGTAGAATTTACATCTAAGTATGTCCACCATACATATTTCAGTTTGTGTGCACTTCAGTCCCACAAGCTTGTCTTTACAGTATTTACATCCTTAATCCTCTGGTCATAAACCTTGAGTTCACGCACATAGTATATTTGCATAAGTTGTTGCGTAGCATTTTATTATAGAAATATACCAAAAATTTGCTTATCCCTTTACTGTTTGATGGGCATTCATATTTTATCTAGTTTCGATCACATGCACCTAGAATAAAAACAAAGAGGAGGGATTGCTAAGTTTTGAGGTATGTGTGCCTTTAACTTTAATAAATAATTTAAAAATATTTTTGAGTCGGACACATCAATTGTACCCATGGCGATGGTGTAGGGGAAACTCAGCGTTTCCCCTTGTACTTCATTTGCAGGCTCTTTCGTTTCTCTAATCAGGTGAATGTGTAATTATACTCATATAAGTATCAATTTGCATTTTGCTGATTACTAATGAGGAATATCATTTCATTTTTTAAATGCGGCCAATTGATATTCCTCTTTTGTGAAGTGCCTGTTTTTGAGCCTTTTTGAGATGTATCTTTCAAAACGCTATCGTTTTTGAATTCTTACTGTGTCCCAGTCCCTACATGGAGCACTTTGAATTCTTACTGTGTCCCAGTCCCTACACGGAGCACTTTGAATTCTTACTGTGTCACAGTCCCTACACGGAGCACTTTGAATTCTTACTGTGTCACAGTCCCTACACGGAGCACTTTGCAAACATTCATCTTCGGTCATCTCTGTGACTTACAGACAAGGGAACGCAGAATTTAGGAGGCTGAATTACCCACGGACAGATATGCAGGGGAGAAGCCGTGGACTTAACATTCAACTTGAAGTCTTTCTGACCCGAAAGTTCTTTAGTTTCTCAGAGTTTGTTTAGAGGCTGGCGAGGCTGAGGCCAGAAGGAGCACTAAAAGCTCAGCTGCAAGAGCAAAAGTAATGTGAACGCATGGGGAAGGGAGGGCAGATGGAGGAGACCTGGAAATGAATGCAGTGGTGGGAGAAGGTGGTGGGGTGGAAAACGTCTCCGGTTGCCTTGTCTGTGGGCGGGGCAGTCAATGTGAGTCATACGTGTGTCTTTATAGTGGTATTGTAGGAACCTCTGAGACTGTGCTTTATGATTCTAATACTTAGTAAGAAATTATTTAAAGCCTGAGAGGTTATAAAGTTCAGGGTTAAAAGAGACCATGGTGTTTATTCGGGTCAACTCTTCGCTTCCTAAAAGATGTGACAGTAGTTGCTAACAGGGAGAAAGTGGCTTTGTCAAGATCATGTGTCACCAAGTGTCATATTAAGAACAGATGCTAGGACTACAAAAACAAAATGCAAAGAAATACCAAATAACAGCCGCCTGGTTTTGAAATTAATATGTGAATCACCCTGCTTTAGTTCTTAAACCTTTCTCAGGCAGTCCCCTTGAGTCCAAGTCTATCATCACTACCCCAGAGGCTCTGTTCATCATCTTCATCAGACTTAAGAAACCTTAATGCTGTCACGTCTTTCTGCTGATGATCATGCCAATAAAACCACACATTTTTATTTTAGTTTGCAGGCATTACTGTATAACCTGCCTGCACAAGGACTTGTCGATATGCGCTGTTCTTCATGCAGTGATTTCCCTTCTCCTTAAAAACTGCCACATCCTTGCCATCTTAGAGAATCTGGACACCTAGCATGGCCAGCGACTACAATGCGTGTCAATCCACTTCCACAATCAGGGTTTTCCCACTCTGATTTATTGCATCGTGTCAATTCTGGCCTTTCCCTCTCCCTGTTCCTTGCAGAAGGTTCCAACTTGTAATACTTAATGTTTTCTCGTGTTTTTTGTTTTTTGTTTTTTTTTTTTTTTTGCTTCTCAATAATGCTTAAGTGATATGCACCCATTAAGAATTGCATTTCACCAACTAAGAAATACAGAGACAGGGGAAATAGTCTTATTTAGGGAAGAACCCTATAATGCTTACCCAATACCAAGTGGTCAGCCCCCTGAGATCACACACATACAAGTGAAACTATGCAGACTGTGCAGGCTGTAGTTACATACTTAGGAATACATATGTATGAATGTGTGTGGGGGGCATGACAACATCATGAATTTGAGAGAGAGCAAAGGGTACATGGGAGGGGTTGAAGGGAAGGACGGAAAAGGGAAATGATGCAACTACGTTTTAATTTCGAAAACAAAAAGTCATTAAAAAAGAATCCTGCTTCAGAGTTTGAGTCTTGATCTTGTGCCCAGCTGGCGATATGCTGGGCAAAGCCCACTTGTGATGATTGGAAGCAGCAGGAGCCTGCAAATTCCAGTTAGCTGGAAGAGATGCACAATACTTTATTATGAAATACACTTGGCATTGGATGACTTTGGCCAACAGGAGGCTAATGGAAGTTTCCCGAGTCCATGCAAGGTGACATGAGCCAAGCTATGACGCCTGCAAGGTTGGCTGTAGTGTGTGCGCTTTTGACATCTGTTGGTTTCAGCTTGATATTAGTTTGCTGAAGGGAGCATTGTAGTGAAGGAGCATCTATACTTGGCCTTGATGGTTGTCTTGGTTGCTTTCCCTTCACTTTGACCACAACATGTGTCTGAACTAATTTAAAGGAAAAGGGCTCTCAGGGAATTTTGGTCCATCATGATCGAAAGGGATGTGGGAAAAGCTTCAGTCCACACCGGCAGAACTTGAGGTTGAGCTCTTCCCATGGCATTTAAATCAGGAAGAAGACAGTGGCCTGTACTAGTGACCTACCTCCTGAAGTCCCCACCAGTTGGGGAGCAGGTGTTCCAACCCATGACCTTGCAAAGGACTCTACATTCAAACCATGTTACATGTTATCATCCTTTCAAACACTTGCTACACTAAGGAAACACAGCATGGCCTTCTTCTACAGCTCAACTGAGAGGCAGCATCCTTGGTCTTTCTAAAACTGACTTCAGAATATGCATTTTCATAAGACTCAGGTGAATTTTATGTACATTAAAAATGAAGAGGTACTGTGTCTGTCAGCTCTAGATCTCTTCTGCTGTCTTCTCTTAGAAACAGTCTTTTTTTTATCTTTTGCATTTGGCATTCTGTCTCAGCTCCCCTTTCAGCAATCTGAACATATCGCCCCTCCCTGGGTCTCTACAGTGGCTTATTATGTGTCCGCATTGTGACATTAAAGAGGAAGCAATTCTAGCTGGGGCTATTCATCTTACAAGTTCCTCTGTATAGTCCAGGACCTGCTATTGGTTGAATGATTATTTCTTGAAAGACGAAAAGAGACAGGCATACAAGAGACAGACGCAGAAAGACAGATGCAGGCCAAAGGAGGAACTAGCAGGAAAGTATACAGCTACACATAGAAACAGTCAAGTTCTAGAACAGCATGGAAAATAGCATCTTTGATACAGTCTGGAAAATGGCTTGGAAGAGTTCACAATTTCATTTAAATAGGTTAAGTGATGGCCTACATTGTTTGGCACACCTCTCAGAATAACAGAGGACTTTAATTTCTTTTTTATAAGCATTGCATTTGGTGGATGCTGTTGATAGGCTTGCCAAAATTCATTTTGTTTTCCCTGACAAAGTACCCACTGTTCTTTTTACTTTTTGAAAGTAATTGGAATAGCGTGTGCAGCCTTTAGTGACTTCACCTAGGAAGGACATTCATAAGAAGAAGCGGGTCCTGGGAATGGGTGTGGGGGTGCTAAAGGCTGGGAAAATGTACCTTGTGACATATAATCAGGCGGCATTCCAGTATTATGCCTGGAGTCGGGAAATGGAGGTTGAGGCTAGCCACCGAGGAAGCAACTGATTTAGGATACTTAGAGAGCTGTCACACGGGAGAAGTTAGAGGGTCCAGGTTTATTTTTAAACTGTAAACAGAAGAGACTGCAGAGCACATAGGAGAGACCACACACTGGAGAATGCGCTGCTCGTGGAACTGCTTTATGAACAGTAGTAAACTTTGGGTCCATGTAAATATTTGACTGTAGTCAGGGTTCACCAAATAGAAAAAAAAACTTGTTAGGGATTCTGTGGCTCTCTGTGTTGAAAAAGCGAGCAAATGACCTGTTAGTGGCAAGATCCTCAGGACTCATGAATTGCTCAGAGGAGGACAGGAAGGCTGCGACAAAGCTGAAGTGCTCTGCCTGCACTAATCCATTCGGTCCTCTCCAAAGCCCTTCTGAGCACCCTGACTTTACAGCTGATGACAGGGAAGTGATGGCAAACTATTCGGCGACTCCCCTCGGGTCCTGAAGCAAGGAGGGGCAGGGCCCAGGGACTTTGAACTACATACTTAAAAAAAAAATTGATATGCTCCTTAACATTGAAAGTGAAAGTGGGACCAAAATGGAACCTTAAAATACAGACACACAAATACATACGCACAGATACAGACACACAAATAAAGACACACAGATACAGACACACAAATACAGACACACAGATACAGACACACAGATACAGACACACAAATAAAGAGACACAGATACAGACACATAGATACAGACACACAGATACAGACATGCAAATACAGACACACAAATGCAGATACACAAATACAGACACACAGATACAGACACATAAATGCAGACACACAGATACAGATACACAGATACAGACACACAAATGCAAACGCACAAATACAGACACACAAATACAGACACACAGATACAGACACACAAATACAGACATGCAAAAATTCCCACAGGTCTAGGGAGTCAGAAACCAGGTCAGTGAGCTAGATCAAGGACCGCGGTGACATTTGTCCTTCTAGAGTGCTGTTCTGTCCTGATTCTCGTCACTGATAACCACCTGAGATGAGAAACTAAATTCTTAGTGCTATTTCACTTGTGAAACTGGCAGAGGTGTTCTTCAGATAGAAGACTTGTGTTTCTCCGTCCTAAATTCATACACTAAATCCTAGCTCTGGTCAAATGGGTGAGTGCTCAGCCTTAGAATAGTGTTCTTGATTCTCACACATGTTGATACTCAACACATAGACACTTACAAATTGAGTGTATTTTATCTGTTTAAATGGTCATGCAAAGTAGTAAACAATGTAATTTTGAAGTAGAATACCCTTTTAAGCACTCTTACCCCAGGGAACTAAAAGTAAGAAAAAGTATTTTAAAGATATAATTAATTAAAATAAATTGGGAAACAATGCCTTTTTGAATTTTTTTATTGAGGAGAAGAGAAAGGTATTTGCTATGGATTTATTTAGCTGTTATTCTGTAACTGTACTATATTATACCCACTGGTTATTTTTTGTATAGATTATATAAAAAGTCAATAATTATGATAAAGCTTTTTTCAAATGTTAACTGGCCACTAATTATGTAATTTTGTTACCCATGCAAAACATAATCATTATTAAATATTAGAATACTTTGCACCATTCTAGTTTAAAACTTCTCAGGTTTTCCACCAAGCTATAGGTACATATTCATAGATTTATCTGTCACATTGCTTTTATCTATTTACTTGTTTATTTTTATATCTCTTTAATAAAATTCCTTGAATTTAAAAAAAAAAGAAAAGTGTTCTTGAGAAAGAGGATCCAGAGAACAGACTGGTCCTTCCATCAAGTGTGGACCTGGTGAGAGACCGTGCACTGAGCCAGGGCAGAATCTACCAGACACTGGGTCTGATTATACCCTGTATCCTAGACTTGCTATCCTGCAGAATTGTCACCTTAATTTTATTTTTTATTTTCTTAAAAAGGAAACAAACTATCTCTTATCATTTTACATACCAATCCCACTCTCTCCCTGTCTTCCATTCACCCCACCTACCCCACCACCAGACCCCATCTATTCCTCAGAGAGGGTAAGGCACATTGCTTTGGGGAAGGTCCAAGGCAGAGCAAGGTATTATCCAAAGAGAATGAGTTCCAAAAAAAAAAAAAGCCAGCACAAGCAGTAGGGACAAATCCTGGTGCCACTGCCAGTAGCCCCTCAGTCTGCCCCATCCCTGCAACTGTCAACCACATTCAGATGGACTAGTTTGGTTCTATGTTTGTTCCTTCCAAGTCCGGCTGGAGTTGGTGAGCTCCTATTAGCTCAGGTAAACTGTTTCAGTGGGTGTACTCATCATGGTCTTGACCTCTTTGCTCATATTCTCACTCCTCCCACTCTTCAACTGGACTTTTGGAGCTTAGTCTGGTGCTCCAAATGCGGAGCTCTGCCTCTGTTTCCATCAGTTGCTGGATGAAGGTTCTATGGTGACATTTAAGATATTCATCAGTCTGACTACAGGGCAGGGCTCTCTCCTCTGTTGCTTAGGGTCTTAGCTGGGGTCATCCTTGTGGATTCCTGGGAATTTCTCTAGAGAAAGGTTTCTTGCTAACCCCATAATGGCTCCCTCAATCAAGATATCTCAACACATTTTCTTTATCCATTCTTTGGTTGAGGGACATCTAGGTTTTTTTCCAGATTCTGGCTATTTCAAATAATGCTGCTATGAACATAGTTGAACAAATATTTTTGAAGTATGATTGAGCATCTTTTGGGTATATGGCCAAGAGTGGTATTGCTGGATCCTGAGGTATGCTGATTCCCAATTTTCTGGGAAACCGCTATTCTAATTTTTAAAGTGGTTGTACAAGTTTGCATTCCCACCAGCAATGGATGAATGTTTCCCTTACTCCACATCCTCTCCAGTATAGGCTGTCATTGGTGTTTTTGATTTTAGCCTTTCTGACTGATGTAAGATGGTGTCTCAGAGTCATTTTGATTTGCATTTCCCTGATGGCTAAAGATATTGAACATTTCCTTAAGTGTCTTTTGGCCATTTGAGATTCTTCTGTTGAGAATTTTCTGATAGTTCGGTTCCCCATTTTTTAAATTGAGTTATTTGGAATTTTGATGTCTAATTCCTTGAG
>NC_022027.1:53249812-53252065 GCF_000317375.1 Microtus ochrogaster | reverse complement strand
TGTTGTCTTATTTCTCTAGCCAGAACTTCAAGAACTATTTTGAGTAGATATGGAGAGAGTAAACAACCTTGTCTTGTTTCTGATTTTAGTAGATTCACTTTCAGTTTCTCTCCATTTAGTTTTATGTTTGCTGTTGGCTTGCTGTATGTTTTTTTTTTTATGTTTAGATATGTTCCTTGTATCCCTGATCTCTCCAAGACTGTTATCATCAAGGGGTGTTGGATTTTGTCAAATGTTTTTCAGCATCTAATGAGATGATTATGTGTTTTTTTTCTTTCAGTTTATTTATATAGTGAATTACATTGATAGATTTTCATATGTTGAATCATCCCTGCATCTCTGGAATGAAGCCAACTTGATCATGGTGAAAGATTTTTTTTTTGATGTGTTCTTGGATTCAGTTTGCCAGTATCTTATTAAATATTTTTGCATCTATGTTTGTGAAGGAGATTGGTCTGTAATTCTCTTTCTTGGTTGAGTCTTTGTGTGATTTTAGTATCAGGACTACTGTAGCCTCATAAAAAGAGCTTGACAATGTTCCCTCTGCTTCTGTTATGTGGAACACTTTGAGGAGTATAAATATTAGCTCTTCATGGAAGTTCTGGTAGAATTCTGCACTGAAATCATCTGGCCCTGGGCTTTTTTTGGTTGGGAGGCTTTTGATGACAGCTTCTATTTCCTTGCAGTTTATAGGACTATTTAAATTATCAACCTGGTCTTGATTTAATTTTGATATGTGGTACCTATCCAGAAAATTGTCCATTTCTTTTACATTTTCCAATTTTGTGGAGTACAGGTTTTTATAGTATGACTTAATGATTCTCTGGATTTCCTCAGTGTCTGTTGTTAGGTCTCCCTTTTAATTTCTGATTTTGTTAATTTGGATGTTCTTTCTCTGTCTTTTGATTAGTTTGGATAAAGGTTTGTCTGTCTTGTTGATTTTCTCAAAGAACCAGCTTTTTGTTTCATTGATTCTTTGTATTGTTTTCTTTGTTTCTATTTTATTGATTTCATCCTCAATTTGATTACTTCCTGTCTTCTTCTTCACTTGGGTAAGTCTGCTTCTTTTTGTTCTAGAGCTTTCAGGTGTGCTGTTAAGTTACTAGTGTGAGCTTTCTTCACTTTCTTTATGTAGGCCCCAAGTGTTATGAACTTTCCTCTTAGCACTGCTTTCATAGTGTCCCATAAGTTTGGGTATATGTTGTGCCTTCATTTTTGTTGAATTCTAGGAAGTCTTTAATTTCTTTTGTTATTTTTTCCTTGACCCAGGGGTGGTTCAATATATCACTGTTCAATTTCCATGTGTTTGTGGGCTTTCTGAAATTAGTGTTGCTGTTGAATTCTAATTTTAAACCATGGTGATCTGATAATATACAGGGGGTTACCCCAATTTTTATTGTATCTGTTGAGGTTTGCTTTGTTACTATGTTTCAATTTTAGGGAAGGTTCCATGAGGTGTTGAGAAGAAGGTATATTCTTTTGTGTTTGGGTGGAATGTTCTGTATATGTCTGTTAATTCCATTTAAGTCATGATATCTGTTAGTTCTCTTACTATCTGTTAGTTCTCTGTTAGGTTTCTGTCCAGTTGACCTGTCCATTGAGGAAAGTGGGGTGTTGAAGTCTCCTACTGTTAGTATGTGGGGCTTGATGTGTGATTTAAGCTTTAGTAATGTTTCCTTTACATATGTGGGTGATCTTGTATTTGGAGCATAGATATTCAGAATTGAGACTTCATCTTGATGGATTGTTTCTGTTATGAGTATAAAGTGTCCTTCTACATCTCTTTTGATTGATTTTAGTTTGAAGACTATTTTGTTAGATATTAGGATAGCCACACCGCTTGTTTTTTTTGGTATTTGATTGGAAAACCTTTTCCCAACCCTTTACTCTGAGGTAATGTCTGACGTTGAGGTGTGTTTCTTGTACAGAGCAGAAGGCCGGATCCTGCTTTTATATCCATTCTTTTAGCCTGTGATATTAAGAGATATTAATAACCAGTGATTGTTAATTCCTGTTATTTTTCAGTGTAGTGTATGTGTGTTTCCCTTCTCTGGGTTTTATTAGTGTGAGGTTATCTGTTGCCTGTGTTTTTGTGAGTGCAGTTAGCTTCCTTGAGCTGGAGTTTTCCTTCTACTTCTTTCTGTAGGGCTGGATTTGTGGATGGGTATTGTTTAAATCTGGTTTTGTCACAGAATATCTTGCTTTCTCCATCAATGGTGAATGAAAACTTTGCTGGGTTTAGTAGTCTGGACT
>NC_022027.1:53247854-53249069 GCF_000317375.1 Microtus ochrogaster | reverse complement strand
TTTCCTCCATTTCTTTAAGGGAGTTTTTCATTTCCTCTTCAAAGGTCTCCATCATCTTCATAAAATTACATTTAAGATCATTTTCTTCTGCTTCTTCTGGGTTAGGATGATCAAGTCTTCCTAATGTATGACCACTGTGTTCTGGTGTTACCATGTTGCTTTTTAGGTTGTTGGATAAATTCTTGCATTGGCACCTACCAATCTCTTTTTTCAATTGATGCCAGCAGTTTCTTTGCATCCTGGTCCAATTTTTGCAGTGGCTGTCTGTCTGTGTCTTGAGAACTCTTCTTGGTCTGCTCTGTACTGTCACTGTCTGTGACTCAGGGGTTTTGAGTAGCCTACTTGCAGGCAACTCTCCTGCTGGCTGGCTAGAGAAGCTGAGGCAGATAAGGGAGGGGCCATGGGTTTTGACCCAGTATGGAGGGCCTAGAGAGTGGGGTGTCCTGCCGGATTGCTGGTCACTCACCTCTTGGTCCTCTCCATGTGTGTAGTATGTGTTTCAGAGTTCCACTGAGGCTGCAGACACAGGCTTCCCACAGGGAGTATCCACACTTGGATTAATAGTCATTCTGCATTAAAATAGGCAGCAACCATAAGCACAGCTCATAAAAGAAACATTTTTGTGGAGGAAGTGAGTACATCCATTCTGCTTAGAAAGAGTACTCTGCAGGGTTTAGAAAATTAGTCTGAAGTCTTAATCATATGTTTTCTGGAAGAAGGAAGAGAACATGGTGCTGGATTCTCACATTCAGCTCATCCCTGAATTAATATTTTCTTGGTTAGGTCCTTGTGTAGACGAACTTCTACTGTGTCTGAAAGGGTTAACAGATTGTTTAAATTTATTTTGAATGATAAAATTCTATGGCTCACAATGTTCAGGTGGAAGCATGAAATGGTATCTAAGAGTCCATGTCCAGTGAACGACCATGGTGAGGCAGTGGTGGTCAGCAAAGGGATGCTGGAGGGATGGGGAGCAGATTCCTGGGCAGCTGAAGGAGGGGCAGAAGGCAGGTGGAGGCTTAGAGGGGTCCCAAAGATGAGTCTGGCAATGCCCATTTTTTCTTTATCCTTTTCTTGTAATTAACTTAATTCTGCCCATGCTTATTCTGTCCTGTATAACCCCTATGATAGTTGAGTTACAAGAAATCAGTTTTTAATTATTGAGAATTCATTATCTTTTATAACAGATAGTTTAGGTAGAGGTAACAGAACTGA
>NC_022027.1:53229977-53247387 GCF_000317375.1 Microtus ochrogaster | reverse complement strand
AAACATGGTTTCTAAATTGTACTGGGATCCATCAACATGGCAGGCCCAACTGTTGGCATCTGAGTCAGTTTAGATATGCCATCAATATTACACATTTACATGAAGATTAGCAGCCCTTTCAAAGACCAGACTATTATGGCAGGGTCACTGAAGGATGAACAAGAATTCTCCTCCCCCTTTGTACAGATAGATACTGTGTTAGGCACTGTAGAATGTTATGTGAAACCACGAGAGTCTGTTGAAGGGTCTCAAGAATTTGTTTAGGTATAGGATAGGGGCACACACTGATACAGAAGCAATCAGGCACGGCCGCCTATCCAGCTGCCTTTATCCAGTCCTCTGTGAAGGAGTGAAGAGCAGCAGCTGTAAGCTGTCTCTCCACAGCCTGTTCTGCTACAACCACCTAAGAGAGCCCGAGAGCAAGAGGGAGCGCGGGACCCCCTCCCTCAGCTTTTAAGCTGTGTACAGGCAGACAAGACCACGCCCTAGGGCTTGCTGCCCCAGAAGTCACTGGTTAAACGGTTTGACATCCCACCACATTACAGACTCTGCCTCTGCCTATAGACAAGTTGCTGTCAGGCTAGGCCTTTGGGCTGAGATGGGAAGCAGGAAAAACCTGTGACTAAGTGAATCCTATACACAGGTAGTGTAGTTTCTTACACAGCATTTAGGTTTAGGAAACAATGCTACTATATATGACGGGGCTTCACCCAGGCCTTTTCACATGGGTTCTGCAGAGTGCTGAACCCAGCCTTAGTGATAGCTTCATGTTCATAAACATCTTTGAGCAACTAAATGGACCATTGATGCTTTCCATATTAAAAATTCAACTTAAGCTATTGAATGCATACACAGTTCACTTAAAAATAAGGAATATGAAACCAATTTCAGACTGACACAGGCGACACTGTCCCCTTACAAAGGTTGTTTTCTTATGGAGTGAAGAATCACCTGATAACACAGTAGATCCTGCAAATCTGCTTAGTGACAGGTTTAACAAAAGCTGCAGAGTTCTCATGTCTGCTCATTAATCTGTTGTCATCATGTCATCACGCACATTGTCTCTGGTAGGTGGCTGCACCCCTGCTGGAGAAGGAGCATGGCAGTGGCGAGCCGTGTCTTCAGGAGAGCGGGTTTCCCCTGAGAATGTCTTAGTCTCAGGCTTCAGACCACTGCACTCAGGAAGGAGAAAGCATTGCAGTGTAACTGTGTGCATGTTTGCTATGGTTTCCACTCGGACTGTCACCTAAAGGTGCATGTAGGAAGGCCTGGGTCCCAGGAAGGTACTGTTTGAAGTGAGGTGATGCTTGTTGAGAAAGAGGTCTTCCCACTATTTCAACGGGATGGTGGGACCCTAGCCCTCCCTCTTTCTTCCCAGCCATGAAACGGATGCTTTTGCTTCCATACCTGCTCCTGGCACAAGGGGCTACCACAGGCAAAGAGCAGAAAAGCTGACCCACCTACTGTAGGCTGAGAGACACCCAATCTGTGAGACAAGAAAACTTGTTCTCTTTCCATGAGCTGTATCGTGCTGGCTGTGTAGCAGATGGCTGACTAACAATATTTTTGGTAGCACTGAAGTTAGAAAGACAGTTTCTAGGGAGAGGAACAGAATTCACAAGGAGCAGAGTGGCTTTGGAGTTCAGAAGTTTAGACTGTGTGACGGAGAGGCGATGGCAGCCAGGGCCGTGGCTGGGGAGATCAAGTGAGTCCGGCTGGAGGCTCAGAGCCTGGCAGGGACTGAGAAGGACCTGGGCCTGTTTTCATAGATGGTGAGCGGCTGTGCTTTTCTGAGCAATTTGAAGGAAATTATTCTGACAGTGATGATGAATGTGGCTGGAGATGGGGGTGGTAGGGTAACCAGGTGGCAGGGTGCACAGTCTGAGGAGGAAGAGTGGATCCAGCCTAGGGGAAAGTGTGCAGAGCGGGGCGGGGTAGGTGGGGAAGCCTCTGTACTCCAGGTAATGTAGTAAGAAGCCTGAAGCGCTGGTGGGCGCCCCTGGCTTCCTCGTGCTTGCCTTCTGGGCTTGGTCAGTCCTGCTCGGCAGTTATGGGCAGGCTCCCAGGCTCCAGACTCTGCACAGGGTAGAGATGGATTGCTCTCCTGTGTCACAGGAGTGTGCGCAATGATTCATAAGCTCGTTGACGGAAAGTCACTTTATTAAACTAAGCCATCAATAATAAAAATGCAAATGTTTGCCAGGTGCTTTTGCTCCGGTGTCGAAGGCTGCTGTGTAAACACTAAGCACTTCTTGGGACTCTCGCCGCTGCTGATCACAGTGGAGTCATTACACAAAACGCCCATGCAGCAAACCAAGTTCTCGTTATTTCCAAAGAGGGCAGATGGAGCCAAGCACGGAAGTCCACTGCGTTTGGTTTACTCTGAAGCTCTCTGGTTGGCAAGGAATTGCCCAGTTAGTTGAGAAGTCATTTGGGTAGTAATTAGACTTCATTATTTAGGTCACACCGCTCTGGTTAGGTGTTTCCTCTCTAGCACTGACATGTCCTGGCTCCTCCCTCAGGACGAGCATCAAAACTGCTACGTCC
The DNA here is from genome assembly GCF_000317375.1 of Microtus ochrogaster. Classification (NCBI taxonomy): domain Eukaryota; kingdom Metazoa; phylum Chordata; class Mammalia; order Rodentia; family Cricetidae; genus Microtus; species Microtus ochrogaster. Next base: position 53,244,840 of record NC_022027.1, on the reverse strand, counting down.
ACTGCTTGCACCCACGTTCTTGTCACTATCGCTTGGATCCATGCTGGTCAAGTCGGAAAGTCCTGGAGCTAGACTGTTGACTTCCTATTATGTTCTGGGATCCTGGTGATATCTCTACTTCCTAACCTCCCATCTCCTCACACCTAACGCTATGTGTCAGAGCTCATGTAGATGTTTGAGAATAACGGGTCCAGTGCACAATCTCCTGCCTTTTAGCCATCCCGGGCTTTCTGCATGGTTTTGCAAAAGCATGTGTCTTTCAGAGCAGTCACTTTTATTACCTTTATCCTCAATATGTTTTCTTCTTTTCCCGGAATCTAGGTGTGTGTGTGTATGTGTGTGTGTGTGTGTGTGTGTGTGTGTGTGTGTGTGTGTGTGTGAATTCAGTATTAGTTGGTCAGTAGTTAATTCAAAACCTTACAATTGAACATCAACCTTCTCTCTTTAGGTAAGACAACCTTCTGAACAACCCATGCACGTTCTTAAATTTTATTTCTCTCCTCCTCATATGTCCTGGTAGGGAAATTTATTTTAATTGCCCTGATAAGTCAAATATTTGTTTCTGCCATGAATATAAAGGATTCAGTAACTTTGTTCTAACTATTGACCAGTTAGACTTCCTATAGCACATTGCCACACAATTGCCCTATGAAGAAACATTGCTTGCACCTTCTTTACAAAAATTTTATTAATTAAATCGAGAATTTCATACAATGTATTGCTATCATCGTCACCTCCCCAACTCCTCCCAGATTCCATACCTCTCCAACTTTGCATTCCCTTTTCTCGTTTTGAAAGCCCGTTGCGTTTAAACTGTATTGCCCAACTACTCTTGAGTAGGAGCTTACCCTGTGGTGTGGTCAACCGACCATTAAAACTAAAGCCAATTCTTCCTCCCAGCAGCAATCAAGTGCCAGTTGATCCTCAGCTAGGAATGGAACCTTCTTTTTTAAGCCTTGTAATTTTTCTTAAAAGATCTTCTTCTTGACCAAGTTTCTCAAAATTCTGAAAGGACCTTCCTATGCAACGACTGGCCCACTAAGCTATCCAGGGGACACACACCATGTCCTTGGTATACAGCATGGAGGCTTGTGTTGACGGGGCCGCCAGCTTCTGTTCTGCGTACCAAGCCAGGGCTCATTTTCCTAATTTGCACAAAGACGGCACGAATTGACTAGTTCTGTTGAGCGCCTCCTAGGCTATCAGCCACCGACACCCACAAGTGATATCTGCCGTTCTGTGGGCTTTAGCTAAACACACATTGACTGATTCTCCTCTTTGTGGTAGCATACACTGAGTGACTTCCTTTGTCTGTGTTATCTCTGACTTCTTGGGGACAGGAGCGAAATGAAAGTTCCTAGGGAAATTGATCCCTATTTGTTAATAGTAAATTATATCCTTTTCAAATTATATAGGATGGCTACTGAAAGTAGCTGCTAGGAGAAGTGGAAAATGATTGAATAGGGATGCAAATCAGAGCACATTAACATTTAATCAGCTCTTTCTAGGGCTCCTGTGTTCAGCATCTCTCTGTCATGCTGACTTAGAAACTGTTGAGTTGAGCCTAGAGGAGGGGGATCTCTCTCAGTAAATTGTGATCCTTTGTCTGGTACGAATTCACACAGGTTGGAATCCAGGACCTCTCTTTCAATTTATTTTTTCCTATGAGATAAACATATCTTGGTCACATACTAGATGTGTGATCCTGGCCGTGCTACCTAGCACTTACTCTTGTTTATTATTCTTTTGCAAAAATAGGAACATTAATTGTTCCGCTTTCATAAAGGTGACTGTGAGAATTAATTGAAGAAAGATATGTACATTTATTTATTAGGATAATGCTTAGTAGACAGGAAACATTTGAAACTTACTGTCAAATATTATCATTGATTGAAATAGCATGGTGGTTAATAGTTTGGGTCCAGTGTTAGACTTGATTACTGTCTAAATGAGTGGTTCTCAATCTTCCAAATGCTACATCCCTTTAATACAGTTCCTCATGTTATAGTACCCCCTTATAAAATTATTTTTTGTTGTTACATCAGAACTGTAATCTTGCTACTGTTACGAATCATAATGTAAATATGATTATCTTTACCTGTGAAAGGCACTGGACTCAATCATTTGTTGCCTTGTAATTTGGAGCCCTTTGTGTGCTTTCTGTAAAATCGGAAATAATTTTACAGTTAGCAGTAATAGGGTCTACTACACAGTATTCCTTGGAGGAACAGATGAAGAGTCTAAGTTTTCATGGAATTGTTAGATAATTTTAGAATCCCAATGATCATACAGCAGTTAGAAAACAAATGCGTACAGAAGTTACCCTCGACCAGGTGATGTTCTGGATATATTACATGTAACCTCATTTATTTCTTGCCAAGTCCTTGCATGGTTTGAGTCCCAGAACTCTAACGAGGGGTGATGAAAAATTGAAGAAAGTCACAGAGACACAGAAAAGATGGGATCTCATGGTCTGGGCTCTCAGATGGAGAAGTCAAAACATCCTTGAACCTCCTGGTGTTTGTTGCATACAGCTGGACAGTGGGATGGGGTTATTGCAGATAGTTGAGAAAAGAAACAGGGTTGTTAGGTACAGTCAACAAGGAGGCAGGTTTAGTCAGTCTCAGTAGGGGAACCTCTCTGTAGACAGAAGCCCTTCAGGTTGTAAGCAGGAGAGAAAGCTAAGGTAGACACTTCCTGCACACACTGTCAACGTGTGCACTCACGTGTGGAGAAAGGCTTTGCCATCATGACCCTCACCTAGAGAAGGCTCTGCCACATCCGTGGGTCTGAGGCACAGGGGTCCTTGACGTGTCTGTGTCCACATCATCACTCAGGCCTTCCTGGGCTCCCCACAATTTTTCCCCATTCCTCTTTCTGCCCAGTGCTGTGGTTTCTGAAGCCTGGCTCTGTCTGCCCCAGCACAGGCCCCTTCTTTTCTTTATTTTACAGACGAGGAAAGTTTTGCACAGAGAAGGCTCCCAGCATGGGGGAGTGGTAGAGGAGAATCCAGGCTGCTTTGTAAATGAATATAGTGACAAGAGCTGGTTGTAATATGACCAAGGCTTTGGCTGTGTCCTGCCATCCCCTAGTCCCTAACTGTGGTTGTTGTCACAATGTTTAAAAAGAAGACTATTATCACCAAAGAACTAAAGGGAGGCTGTGTGTGTGTGTGTGTGTGTGTGTGTGTGTGTGTGTGTGTGTGAAAAAGCTGGTATGGGGGATGAGCTGGTAGCTGGGTTTGTTTGGTCTCTTGCAGCTCTACTTCAGCCCCTTCCCTTGCCTCTTTCCTGCTGCTTCCCTTATTCCCTGCAGGACCCCATGGAGCTAGGCAGTTGACAGGTTTCACGTGGATCTTCAGACCCGTTGTTTCTGCCCCATGTATCAGGATAGTGCCCATCTCAACATGTGACATGTGAAGTGCCTTGCTTAGACTGAAGGTCAGATTCACACTTCCCAGACTGCTTCTCTTGGGCAATGTAGTCAAACTAAAAAAAAAAAGCTTTTATTAGGTATATTGTTATTATTATCGTGTGTATGACAAGAGGCTGGAAGGTGTGTACATGTGGAAGTCAGAAGACAACTTTGTAGGATCAGTTATCTCTTTCTCCTTTTACATGGCTTCCAGGACTGGAACCTAAGTCACCAAGGACTCTCTGTAGGCGCCTTTACTGCATCAGCCATCTCTATAGGCCTGGCAACAATTTTTAAAAATATCTATCATCTATATATCCATCTATCTCTCTCTCTTTCTACTGTTTATTTAATGTCTATGAATATTTTGCCTGCATGCATGTGGGTGCCTGTTATCTGTTACCTGTGGAGGTCGCCTGGAACTGGAGTTTCAAATAGTTTTAAGCTTCTATATAGGTGATGGAAGTCCAACATCTTTTTTTGTTTGTTTGTTTTTTTGAGACAGGATTTCTCTGTGGCTTTGGAGCCTGTCCTGGAACTAGCTCTGTATACCAGGCTGGTCTCGAACTCACAGAGATCCGCCTGCCTCTGCCTCCCCAGTGCTGGGATTAAAGGCTTGTACCACTACCACCCGGCGAAGTACAATCTCTTAACCACTGAGCCATCTCCCTAGAAACTAGTCAACATCTGTAAGTCTTAGTTTCCTTTTCTGTGACATTGATGTGTAGAGCACACCTCATAATTGTTGAGATGATTATGTGTAAAACATACAGTGTCTTTCTGGGACAGAGAATTAAATTTCATCATTATTATTAGAACATTAGCACTCTGAAAAAGAATTGTTTGATGTGGATCATTACCAAGCAGTTTCATTACAGCAATAACAACAGAAACTCAGTTGCTCTGGGGTGCTTTTCAACATAATAAACTGATTTCATTTTTATCATCGGTAACACGGGTGTTCCTGGTGAATCCTCCTAGACTCGGGTAGAGTGAGCTGTGGAGCCTGGAAGCATAAGGAGAGAAATTTAGAGTCATAGAGAGCATAAATGTCATCTGCTGTTTATGGGTGTGAGTGAAATCATGTGTGCAAATGTGCTTTGGAATGTGAGCATTTCTGTACATCTAAGATACTGTGTTCAAATTAACAAAAGAGTCAGTTTCATCAAGGAGGTTTGTGTCTGGGCTGGAGGAAACTGAAATTTGAGGTGGAAAGGCAGAGAAAGACAGATATTGGAAAAAAGCATATATTCTTAGAATAAAGTGACTAGTCTTACAATATTGGGGTATCTGATATCTATGGGGGAAAATAAAGAGGTCCTGAGTGCTGGTGGAGTATTCTAAATGATACTCAGTGTCTTAGTTAGGGCTTCTATTGCCTTGAAGAGATGCCATGACTACCACTACTCTTATAAAAGAAAACATTTAATTGGAGCTGCCTTACAGGTTCAGAGGGACATGGTGCTGGAGGAGTAGCTGAGCATTATACATCTGGATCTATAGGCAGCAGGAAGAGAGAGTGAGCCACCTGGCCTGACTTGAGCTTCTGAAACCTCAAAGCTTACCCCCAATGGCACACACCTCCAACAAGGCCACACCTCCACTAATGCCAGTCCCTACGAACCGATGGAGGACATTTTCATTCAGACCACCACGCTCAGGTCACCTTGTCAAATCTCCAGCATCAGTACTTCGCTTTCCTGGGAATTAGCAACTTTTCCACTTCCTGTGTGTGGGATAGGGGTGACTGAATAACTGAGACCTACCTTGCCCCTGTCCCTGCTTTAGGCCCAGCCATTGATGAACTGACTATCATATACACGCCTATGTTTGTTCTGGAAATGACTACCATAAGAGAAGCCTAAAATTTCCAGCACTTCCCATTTCTCCATTCTTCTTCTGTGGGTAGTCAATTTGTCTCTTATGGTTTCTACAGCCAGAGGACAGCCAATTAGGTCAATAGAAATCTTGGCAGTTTCTAAGGAGGCCACCTGAAGTGATTTCAGCACAGTGGATGCTCAAGGTGATAATTGTCCTCTCATTGTTAGTACAACAAGCCATTTCTAAATTGAATCTATGGTGATAATTTTTACTGTCTTAAACTGTGCCATGCAAATGCATGGGTCATCAATATTCTTTTAAAAAAATCGTTCAGTGTCTACATTTGCTACCTGCCAGGCCCTGTTCTATTTGTGGGAACACAGTATTGGAAATGATGAGTTCAAACATTGTTTCGTAGTGCTGCTGTTATAGGGGAAAGAGCATGATAAACTGGATCATTGAGTACAATATGTTGTGTGTTAGAACGTCAACGTGATTAAAGAGAATATTAAGAATTACGGAGCAAGGACTATTATAGAGTTACAGTTGTAGATAAAGGTAGCAGGGTTCTTCTATGGGTGTCACTGAGTAAAGTGGATTATTTGATGTGACCCTAGAGGCATGTGTCCCTTCTCCATAGATGTTTGTCTCTTCCAAAGCTGTATGATTAAAAGAAAAATGAAGCTTTTTGTGGATAAGTTTATTCTCTATTCAATTTCCAGAGTGTATGCTAATTGCTTGGTAGAATCCTTAAATTCTCAGAAATCACTTGATGAGAAAAGTGGAGTTTTCAGGCTTAAGCCTTGGGTTTCATTTTGTGAAGGACCAGGTCTCCAGCAGGTCCGACCAACCCTGGAGTTAGTCATTGTGGGCTATTTCTCCAGCATACACAACACCACCAAGAGAAAAGAAACAACTTAACTTTTTACACACATTTCCCTCTTATAGAATTGATTCTGCCTTTACTTAAAAATGATCTGACATTAATTTATAGAAGCAATTTCTTGTTCTAGTTATTTTCTAAAGGTTACTGTATGACATTTTCTTGTTCACCCATCTATTACTTGACCTCATACTGATTTCAACACAAATCACACTTTTCTTTTCAGATAAAAGAAGTCTTTTGATTCTACGTTGGGTTCCTCTGGCTAATTTCCAGTTCAGAGGCATATGCATGACATTACATGGGCAGCAGAGGGTTGGATTCTTTTGTTCTGTGGTGAAAAGGAGAATAAGCAACAGAGAAAGGAGGAGGAAGTGAGGGAGCACATTATCATTACAAGAAGATAAAAATCAGCTGGGAGGGGGCTCACACTTGCAATCTCAGTACCTAGGAAGCTGAGACAGGGGAATTACTGTGAAGCTAAATGAAGGACAGCTGAGCTGCATGGTGAGGTTCTGTTTTTTAAAAAAATGAAGCAAAAATATTTTTAAAGCAACCATCCTTTAATTTCGTTTTTAGCAATAGTATCTGTTTCTTTTAACATGATACTTTAAAGTATTATTATTTTTAGACAGACTTAAACGCTTCAAAAGAGATTTATTGATAATATGTGTGTGATTGTGTGCCTATGTGTGGCTACCCATAGAGGTCAAAGAGGACATTAGATCCCCGGGAGCTGGAGTGACAGGCAGTTGTAAACCACGTATGAGCAATGGGAAACAAACTGGGGTAGTCTTCAGAAAACAGTCAAGTGTTCTTAACTCTGAGTTGATGAAGTTACTTATACTGTTCTATCATTAAATAAAACTCAGGAGTCAGATATTGGGGTAAAAACCTGATTGATCAGAGAAGCGACCAGTGACCTCTGCTCTCTTTCCTAGATCCAAAAGGCCTGTTAATCTTTCCAAGGCTCTCCTTACTACTTTCTGAGTCTCTATATGTCCTGCATCCTCCAAAACCTCTGACTAATTATGGCCAGCAAGTAGCTAGCTCTGCTCTCTGATTCAAGGTAAAATTTACTGTCAGCATCAGGAGTGACAGATTGTAATCAAAATATCATATAACATTTCCTAATTTTTGTCTAAATAAAAAGGGAAATTTTAATTTTAACACAGTAAAACTATATACAATAAGAACAATTATCAGGTAAGAATTACATTTACAATGTCCAGTCCATTTGTATTTGAATTGGCAAATTCAGAGAAAATACTCCATTATTTATCATTTCTTGGTGACTCAAAAGTTTTGTACCTAATTTACTTTCTATCATAACTAAGGAAAAACTGTAACTATAATTATCTAGTCTTCAATCTCCTCAGAGACCTGAGGATAAAATTTTACCCAAGTAAACAGAAACTGTAGAGCAAACAACTTCGAAAACTATAGAAATGACAGGGACATATGGTTGTGTTGACAGTCACCCCAGGGTTCCACTGCATTGATGGGATATATGCTTACAGATCTAAAATATATGACTTTTTGTGAAATAGGAAATTTTGAAAGACTGTACTACTTTGAATTGGCAAAGGTTGATAGTCACCTTCTTTTGTGTCCTGCTTGTTTAATTTGAACAGCATATTGTCAGTAGTCAGGGAAAGGGCATTTTCTTGCCCAAATGGCTAACTTTGGCACAAAGAAAGAAATGAATACTCCATATGGAGGTTCTTTAATGCTCACCATTCTTTTTGAAATCAATTCATTATAGATGTCTAACTATTAATCTTTCTTTATTATCCTAAATCTCTCTTGATTTGTAACTTTTGAGGTTGAAGCTTTTGTAAACCTATTTTATATCTTAAGTATATAATATAATATTCTCTTTGTATTTTTTTAGGAGCAATTTTATTTCTTCAAACATTTTCTAAGGTAATAAGCTAATAAGATATTATCCATATAATGATAAATTATATCTTGAGGAAACTGGAATTATTTCCAATGGCCGTTATACAAAATATTGATACAAGATGGGGGCTATTTAGCATCCCTTGTGGAAGAATTTTCCACTGATGCCTTTTAACAGGCAAGAAATTATTATGAGTAGGAACTATGAACACAAACTAAGGTTGGTTTTCTGATAATTTTGGGCCACTCCTCTTCAATTTCATAATGCAATAGTGCGGTAGATTCTACTCTAAATTCTTCTGTCTCTATCTGAGTATTTTTCTTATTCTCACTAGTAGGTCTTGTATCTTACCAGTCAATTTTTTAAAATTATTTTTATTAGTAAGTCTTTCTAACGCTTTCATCTTTTCAATAGCAAGTCTTTCTATGGCTTGTATCTTATCAGTCAATTTTTCATATATGGCACAGTTATCAAACCACATTTTAAAGGATTAAATATGAATTACTAAAGTGATTGTAATTACAGTCAAAATTATGTCAATCTCACCTAAGTGGTTTATCCCCTCATTTATTTTTTGTTTGTAATTCATCTCCAGTAGCACTAAACAGGGCCCTAACTTCTTGCATGGTGATATTCCTATTCTTAACATGGGAAAGGTCTTTCCCTTTTTAAAACCCTAACTTTCCCTTTAAGAGTTCCCATGTATCTCACCAGATCTGATGAAGATGATTGTGAAGGCAGAGCTGGGCAATGGGAACCAACTAAGTCAGCTGTGCTCAGTTTGGGGCAAAGGGTGTATAGTTAGCTGTCTCTTCTCAGCGAGGCTGGGCAGAGTACTCGGGTGGTGCTTGACTGGGCCTCTCCACAGCTTCTGGCCATTGCAATAACAGTAAAAGCCAGAGCAAGTGTGAGCAAGTGTCAAGACAGCTGAGCTGGTCCAGATTAGAGGCCCGGGGGTGGGGGGGAAGTCCATAGCTGGAAGTGAGTGCATGGAGGCTGCCTGAATGACAGAGCTGGCCAGCTGTGGGTGGCTAACCCTAGCAGCATTTGGGGCCTGGGGTGGGCAACAGTTGGAGTCTGCAGTAAAAAAAACTGCAACAGAAACATACTGGACTCTCACAGAAGGCCTGTAGCAGTGGAGACAAAACCGGCTGCAGGTTTTGTGTTTGTATACTGATATCTTGTATGTGTCTCATATAAAGGACACTTACTGCTAGTTTCTAGAAGATCCTCAAGGTCTTTTTGTTCCAGTTCGAGGTCTACCAAATGTATAATGGAGTGTTCACATTCAATTGTCAAGTCAAAAATTTGTGTCAGGGATCATTTCATCAGTTTAATGAATGTTCCTTGATTTCAGCAAAGTTTTGGGGATGACATTGGGGTTCAGGGTGTTGAATGCCAAGATCCATCAAAGAGTGGAACAGGTAAGTATTGACCTGAATCCATGATTATTTTTCTCCCCTCTTTCTTTGACTTTGTGTGCTTATCACTGATGATATTTTTCTGTTTATAGATTTTTGTACATGCCTGAATGCTTTGAATAGCATCATTTGGAATAGGTTTAATTACAATATAATTTATGGAAGAAAACAGACACTTTCCTTCTTAGTGTTACAGTTTGTAATATAGTTCATTTATATGCTTACTTTCAATAAAGTAAATAAGTACTCCTTGGAGAAAAAGATTATTTTTCTATGAACATATGACAACAATATGGCACCCAGGTTATGTGATGGAGAAAATCTCATTAAAAAAAAATAGAGCAAGAATCCCTGTATCTGTATGATGGGAGGATGTTGGTGGAATTGGAGAAAGTCCTTAGCTGAGGAACTAACATGCTCAAGCTGACAAAGCTTTGAAGAGTTGAAAGTTGTGCAAGAATAAATGACAGTCAATGATTTTTAAAAAATGTGTAAGGCCACAAAGATGAACTTTGTGGGCATGTTCACTAAAACATGAATGAGTTTTAAACAAAGGACTAGAGGCATGATTGGATTTGAGCATTTGAAAATTTCTTGCTTTGCTCTATGAAAAATTCTTAAAGAATGCCAGTAGTGAAGAACTAATAGGTGGCCAGTGAGAGACATGGTAGTAGCCTGGATCAGGTTGGTTCAGCAAGGGAAGGGCTATGTTCAAGACGTAGACTCTATAGGACTTGGTGGTGTTGGAAGATGGGAGGATGAGAGTCCAGCGGATTCCTGGCTTGTTGTACATGGTGGTGACATCTTTAGAGAAACACTGGAGAGGGAACAGTCTTGTCAGGAAGGTAGAGTGTCAGCTAGATACATGTTAAACTTGAGATGGCTCTTTGGCAGCATGTATGTGTTCGAAGTTTAAGGTATGTTTAAACCTGACACCAGAAAGGAAGATAAATTACAGAAACAAACTGACTCAATGAACAACAACAAAGAAGGATTAACCTGAGAAACAAAAGGAAAATTTTAAGATATATAGCTGGAAACTCTTTTCTGTCATGTCTTTCCCACTGGACCCCGATTTCTCTTCTGCCTGCCAGTCCCCATGCCACTTATAGAATAATCACTCAGAGGCTGAATAGTAATCATAAGTGCTTGACCAATGACTCAGGCTTATTACTGGCTAGCTCTTACATATAAATTAACCACTTTCTAATAATCTGTATATCACCATGTGGCTTCGTGGAGTTACGTGTTCTATAGTGCATCTTGCTGCTCCAGTGGCTTTTTGGCATCTGCTTTGACCTAGCCCTTCTTTATCTGAGTCTCTGCCGGGATATTATGCCCAGATATATTCTGTCCTGCCATAGGCCAAAGCAGCTTTATTCATAAGCCAATAAAAACAGCACATATTTGCACTGTACAGAAGGAAATCCCACATCAAAGATGCTATAAGCAGAGTATGTAAGCTACTTATATTCCTTGTGGTGCTCTTTCTTTTATATGTATCAGATCCATTTAACCCTCCCAAGAGGTCATTTACTTACTGCCTATTATTCTAGAACTGCAGATGGCAAAGCATGCATACCCGAAGAAGCCTCTTGAGAGATGACTTCCTCTCGGAGCTTCAAGTCAGGCTTAGCTTTGTCCAGGTCGTTGGTTTGTCATCCTTGCTGTGACCTCCAAATTATTAAAAAGCTCTCCTGAAAGACTTTGTGGAAACCTGCAACACAAACTGGCTGCTGCCCAGTGTGAAGTGGGCAGTAAAGTCACAGACATCCACTCCAGCCGTGCTGCGTCAGGTTACAGCTCATGCCTTCACTCGTGGGCAGAGTGATTTGGGGGCGTTGTTTCCTTTCTTCTGCTAGAGATTTTTATTTACCGAGAATTGCCACTGTAACTGAATCCTGAAGGTGTCTTCTGCAGCACTGTTCCCTCCCAACCTTGAAACCACAATGTGACTTTGATAAGATGGTGAAACCCTTTAGAGTCAATAAAAAACTCATCTCAAAGAGTGAGGACAATTTATACAATGGCACATTTAAAGTAAAGTTACACTGAATATCAGTGCTATTTCAGTATATATTTTATTTTATGTTTTTCAAGACAGGATTTCTATGTGCAACAGCCCTAGGTATCCTGGAACTAGCTCTGCAGACCAGGCTGGCCTCGAACTCACAAAGATTCGCCTGCCTCGTATTTTAAGTTTTACTAAAGGGTTTTAAACAAAGTTTTTTTGCTGCTTCACCTCAAACTCTTGATTTGGTTATATTTTTGAGTTTTTTTCATATTATTTGCAAAAATAAAACAAAATTATTAAGTTCCATAAGCAGAACTCAGTTATTTGTGTTAAATGCAGGTTTTAGTGGAAAAATGTCAGGTTAGTAATTCAGAAACCTATTAGTCAATAAGGAAAAAAAGAAGTGGAAACAAAGCTAACGGCAGAAGGTTATAACTAATAAGCAAATGAAATTTAGCGACAAGCCGAGCAGAAACACAAGTGAAGTAAAAGATTCAAGAGCCACGTTTTACTTCCACTTGGCCTTGTGGGCACCCACGTGGCCTCATGGATATCCGCATGGCCTTGTGGATGGTGATACTGGCTGAGTCATATGTCACATCATACACATGTTCACGATCACTATAGCGTGTTTCTAAGGTTCATATTATGGTTGATTCTTGACTCTCAGTAAGAAGCATTTGAGCCTTAATGTTTGTGTGAGGAAATTTCTCTGTCACATTGTTTGTTGGATGAAAATTGGGGAGGTGAAGCCAGTGAGGCCATGTTTCTTTTCATTTTGGTGGCTGATGGCAAGTTCAAAACCAACTGGCCTGGGTTTAAGCCTGTTTACGTGCATGGAGCAGGCGTTTTTGCAAGAGGAGCCTGTGGCTTTTCAGAAACTACAAATGGAGTTTCAGACTTGTCTTAATCCATTTTAGGCTGCTACGAAAGAACAGCACAGACTAAGTAGTTTATAAAGAGCAGATCTATTTGTCGGTGGTTCTGGGGCACGGAAGGCTACAGCAAGGCGGTCAGCATTTGCTCTCTGGGAGGGATCTCTTGCGCTCTCATGTGGTGGAGGTAAAAGGGCAAGCCCACTGAATGCTGTGCAAAACCCTGTGCATAAGGACCTTGACTCCTTTGGTGAAGGAGAAGCCTGCAGGGTCTACCTACTTCTTTAAGACTTTGTCTCTCAATACCATTTTATCAACAATATCTGAATTTTGCCAGGGATATATTTAAACCACAACAAAATTTTAGACACAGTATTTAAGCATGCTAATATGATTTTGAATAATTGGACATTATTTCGGATTTTGAGACTATGTTTTTTGTCTATTAATTGTACACGCTGTAGGAATGAAACCTGTCAGAGGTTAACTGATTGGGGGCAGGGCTGTAGCTAATAGGAACATGTCTGACAGAAAACAGTAGTTTTCTATGAGCTTTTACTGCAGCATGTTGTTTCTGAAGAAAACTATCATTTTTTAAAACCTCAGGATGAGATAATATCTGCTAAAAAACAAACCCTCAGTGTATTCTATATTTGCTAAACTTCACTTGGAATATTCCAAGTTTGTAAACTCTAATAAAAAAATGACTTAAAGCCAAACAGACTATATGCTGCATGGAAGAAAAGACTCCGAGCCCTTGTATATTGTACGCACTCCTGCTACACAGTTATAAAAAGGTTCCTAAAGTTGATTTAAGAATGCCGTAAGTAATGGCCCAAGTCGGGAGCGTGTGTTTATTTCTGGTGCACTAGGCATATTTACACAACTGTTAGCCTGGGCAGTTCGCTCCATGTTTCATTAGGAACGGGCTAAACTTTTAGTTCTGTTGTTTGTTATTCCTTAATTTGCTTCCCCACAGAGAAAAGGCACCAAGAGTTGTATTTGTTACATTTGTAGCTATTTCATCTTAAAGGCCTAGCTCCACGAGACTATCTGATTTCAGGTGGATATTACTATGAAGAGCTCAGTTATCACCAAGCTCCCTGCTAGACACCTTCTCTACCCTTAGGGAAACATGTCTCCCCCAGTAAATCTCCCACTCCGCTACCGCTACCGTCTTATCTTAAATCCGACCACCTGTGTTAGTCACTTCCTAGCCCTGTGACAAAAGACTGGAGAAATCAGTGCAGAGGAATGAAATGTTTCTTTGGCTTACAGTTCCCTGAGCATTCTTTTTTGCTTCTGGGCCTATGGCAAGGCAGGACACCATGGGGACAGTGTGCAGTAGAGTGGAGCTGCTCACCTCGTGGCCTCAGGGAAGGAAAAAAGACGAGAGAGGGAATGTGCCAGTGTTCCTCTTTCTGGGCTGTGTGGTGACCTAGGCTTTTGACAACTCCCCATGCCTTCCAAGGTGCCACAAGCTAGCTAACAAGCCTTTACCATGGAGAGCATGCTCCCACCTTTCTGCTGCCTTCCTTCCCCTTTCTGTTGGTGTCCTCCACTGTCCCCACAGGAGAGACACACTGCTATGACACTGAATCAGAAAATAGACAGAACCATGCTTTCCCGTTGGTTATAGGCACCGGTGAAGCCCAAGTTCTTTAACATGGCCAAGTCACATCTCAATCCTGCCCAAACCTGCACCCGCATCTTCTCCTGCGCCTGTGCTAGAAATTGCGTTTTTCCTTTGGATTGAGATACTCTCTGCTCCTTCCAGACCCTGCTGAGCCTGCCACATTCCCTTTACATTGTTACTATGTCTGTAAGGGCCGTTCTCTGCTTTCCCACACTCTGCAAGAATACCGCTCCATTTTCTCAGTTCCCATAACTCTACAGCGTATCCTTATTTTAACTCTTAGCATGTACTGTAACTTTGTAACATTGGTAGGTTATTTTTCTATTTAAGATAGATCTAATTTTCCTCACACCATTTTTTTTGAATTCTCTGTGAACATAACAAATGTTCAATTAATATTGGTCAAGAAATAAGCATATTATCATAAAGTTTTTTGCTTTATAAATGTTTAAGTAATCTTTTAATATTAACTAACAAATGCATATTAGCAATTAATGATCATGTATCATTGCTTAAATTTGGAAAAGAATATAAGGCATAATATTCTATAACTTCTTAAAAACTCTGTAACACTTAAAATATAACCAAATTAGTAATATTCTAATATGATTTATGTTTTAAGAGTTTGATCTATATTTAAGCATATGCATTTTTGCCATCAAAAAGGACTTTGGCAACTTTTTTTTGTGGATTGTTCACTTATAAGGGGAATAGAGGCCTTCAAGTGTACTGGCTAAGCAAGATAACCTTGAAGTAGCCTATCTGGCTTTAAAGATTGACTTTAAGATCACTTGTTGCCATTTGAAACACTTGGGAAAGTCACTCTGTCTCAGTTTCCTTTTGTTTAATTGGAGATAACAGTGGTGACAGCCTGCATAGGTGGTTTGTGGGCACAA
>NC_022027.1:53219176-53229506 GCF_000317375.1 Microtus ochrogaster | reverse complement strand
GTGTCACTAGCCTTAGACGTAAGCTACTGCACTTTCTCCTCCTCCTCTGTGCTCCATGGTCCCTTCCTCTCTACTACTGATGTACAGTGCTCCCCCTTTATCTCTCTCTCTTTTTTCTTTCTAGAAATACATTCCAATTCAAATGTCAAGTTTAGTTAGAAATCAGAGTTATCAAGTAACAACTGTAATAGAGATAAGACAGACATTGAGAGAGACAGACAGACAGATACAGAGAGTGAACTAAACTCTGCTTCCTTTATTAAAAAACCCCTGTCTAAAATCAGTGTGCAAACCAGATCTCAATAACACAGTAGAATGGTTGAGTGTAAAGACCCTTTAAATTATAAACTAAAACAACAAGTAAAAAAACAAACAAACAGAAAAGCCCTGAGAAGATAAGAAGCCCGAGATGGACAGACACCTGCAGCGACTGCACGTGTGTGACATTTGTGTGCACGTGTGTGACATTTGTGTGCACGTGTGTGATATTTGTGTGCACGTGTGTGACATTTGTGTGCACGTGTGTATGGAGACATTGGAAAGGATGTCCAAAGATTTCATAACCATCTCTAGATGGGGAGGACGACTTATGAAAACTATATCCCATGCAGTGTGAATTTCCTGTAATTGTAGAAATGTGATATGTTCTCCTTACAGTAATTTGATGGAGTGTTATATAGAAAAATGAGTTAAAATGGGACCCGTATTCCACTACAAAGGGCATACAGTGTGAGAAATTGGATCAATGCTTGGTTCTAAATCTTAATGCTACCTCTTGAGAGATATATGATTTTAAAAATTTTAAGAGTTATGTATCTTTAAATTTGTTGTAAAATACTATTCCGTATCAAATATGCAGATTTGGATTGAGGTAATAAATGCCTGGTTGATGTTCCTGGCACAAAATAAATGGTAAATAAACAGTGCCTCTCACGGTTCTATCCTTGAGTTCTGATGTTAACGTGAGGCTGTGATGTAGACCATGACCTTCTCTGCCCTGGTGTGCTGACACCACTCCTCCGGTCCTTTCATCTCACAGACAATCCCTGTTACATTTTCAGTGGGTCAGTGGGTAATATTTGGAATTGGTCAACAGCATAACACATGTCAGTTGGATCCAGCTTTTCCTTGTTGGCAAAGAAACACTATTAATAATTTCACTTGAATGCTTTTATTTTTTAATATTTTATTTATGTGTACCTGTGTATCTAATAATGCGCACATGTGTGAAGATGCACATAGAGCTAGCTAGAATAGAGTGTTAGGTGCCTTGGAGGTAGAACTAAAGGCAGGGGAGAGCTGCCCGATGTGGGTGACTCAGGTCTTGAACTCAGGTCCTTCTCAAGGACAGCAAGCACTCTCGGTTGCTGTGCCTTTGCCACAGGCCTCTCGAATTTCTCCTCACTGTTTTCAAGACCAAGTCTTTCTATGTGGACAGGGATGGCCTTGAACTCACAGAGCTCTGCTTGCCTCTGCTTCCCCATTGTTGTGAAAATTGATGCATGAGTTATCGTTTCCAGCATCATTTGAATGTTTTAAAGGCAGATTACTTCTGTCAAGACTAGCATTGTTTTTATATAGACCTCAGTTTCTTTGGTGGCTCAACTCTTGAAGTAGTAAAACCAGCTTGTAAAATCCATATAATAAGACAGTGTCAAATAAAATATTATTTCTTTGTTAATTCTGTTACTGATATTTACCAGCAGAAACTAAAGTCACAGAGACTATGACAGAGGATTTGCTCCTCACGATTCCTTAATTTCCTTCCCAAATAAGATAGTCTTTCTGGAATCTTCAGTTACTGCTTAGACTGTTATGGGGAAGATTAGGAACAGAATGTCTGGTAGAACTGGCTACCTCTTTGGTTCCCGTCCTCGCTTGCTGTCTGACCCCACACAGAGTGGTTCTCCTAGACACTTGATGGGATTGGGTGAGGTTGAAAGGGGACTGCATACATAAAGCACTTAGCTGCGTGTTTGGCAGCAGGTTGGCAAACACGGGTTATAATTTATTTAGGATGTGTGTCTGCCCTTGCCTGCTCTGGATTTATAATGGAAATGAAATATGAGATCTCGAGATTGGGCAGATGGACTGTAAAGAAGGGAGCCAAGAGGAAGTGGACTTTTTATTACTCGTCCTTTCCAGTGTGTGAGACGGACTTCTGTACGTCTCTTCCCAAAGATGCTGTTTTCTACCGTGAACTCTGAGATCTGAAAGGTAACTTCTTTCTCCCCATGTGGCTAGACTATTTCGACTTTACAATGACCCAGGCAGAAAGAATGGGGCTTCCGTGGCCACGAGGGCAGGTCAGCGATGTGACGCTGTAACAGTGGGGACAACCATCAGCTGCTATAGGCTGTGGAAACACAGCAGATCTCCACCTTTTCTACCGAGGTTTCACGAGGGGGTGATTGGCCGGATGAGCTAGTGTGGAACTGAAATAGAATTCAGTCTCTGTGAGTGCTGCCTGGTCGCCATCTCTGCAAGGAGGCTGGGCCTGAGTAAAGACACTAAGACACAGGCACTGCTCAGGCTTTTCGCCTCCTCCCTGCCAATTAACTCATGGAAGGCATCAGCGAGTTCCTGTCTCCTGTTCTATCTTCTTAGCCTCTGAGTTCTATAAATAGACCCCACAGAATGTGGGCTGGCTGAGTAGATTATATTGTAAAATATGCCACTCATGGCTCCAAATACACTCAAGTGCAGCAGAAATGGGTGGTTTAATTTGTGTGTTTTGTAGGTATCCTAGATCAAGATGGACGATTTTTGAGAATCAATAACTCATTAACATTAAGCCAAACTTATTCTTTGAGAATTTCATAAAGTATAAACAGCACATCTTGGTCCTATGCTCTCTCCACCCCTCAAACTCCTCCCTTGAATTTGCAGTGAAACTGGAAATGGATCTAATGATTTGTTACACAGTTCCACTTAACAATAGAGGAAGTGACGAATGAGCACAGTGTGTTTCTGTCTTAGAGGAAGACGCAAGCTTGCAGCTCATGCTCAATGTTTAGGGAAAGCTCTCATACCTGTGTTCTTTGTTAGCTGACACCTAAGGTCGCCAACACCATTCCTTTAGGCTATAAGTGTATGCAGACTAATTATTTTGGCTGTTTAGAAACCTGACAGAAATGGGTACCACTCTTGACAATATGAATAAAGCAAAGACTTTCATTTCAATTTTTTTATTAGTCTAGAATAAAAAAATGACCTTCTAACAGTTGAGATATAGTGGAATTTAGTCTTGTAATTTCTGAAATATATATACATACATATATATGTTTTCATATATAAAATTTTCAAATTAAAGAATGTGTTAACTGGAATAGACTGAGCTCTCAGCCCTGAATTTCACAAGTCAGCATAACTGACTTGTTAAAGGAGGTAGGTAAAACCACTTGCCCAGGAGACCTGGGCTATGGGTGCCATGCTTCCTAAGGCCCCCGTTGCACACTGGAAACCACAGTGTGGGGGAAGGGCAGATGAGTCAGAGGAAGAGGCCTCTGCCCCTGGGAGTCGGGGTTTGACTGAGACATCCCAGGCTTGCTTGAGTACAGACATGAGGCAGGCTTGTTTGAAGACAGAGGCTGACATCCCTAACAGCTTGAAGGTCTCTTCTGGGAGTACTAACTCTCCGCATTTTCATGCCAGCCTCGTTCAAGGTTGAGCGGACAAGGATGCAGATGTGGTCCTAATGTAAAGAAATGGTTAGGATGAGCCTTACTCAGTGTAAGGATGAGACAGGATGCTGGTGCAATCAGCAGACTAAGCTTGTTTGGAGTTGTCCAGTGTATCTCTAGCTGAGGTTACAGAGACAATGACAGGGAAGCAGGCTGCTCTGGGCTAGCTAGATCTGGATCTGGGCTTCTCATGAATGTCTTTATATCACTTCACACCTCACCACGGGAAAATTCGGGACTTTCTATCCTTACACAATTCTGTAAAATGTAGATGATCCATGTCTCCATCCCTGCCAAGGAGACAGGTGTGTGGCCAACCCGGCAATTACAATTTCTTCAGTACTTTGCTAGGATGAGTGGTATGTTCAGATGTCAAGGATACAAGATGGGGCTTTACTGCCATGAAGCTGTAGGTGACTTGAGGAGACCGCATACCACAAAATAGAAATCACGTTAAGTAGTCTCAGAGTGTCGTTATGATTCAAAGATGGAGAATCTGGTAGTTTGAACGAGATGCTCCCCTAATCTCAGGCTTTTGAACACTTACTCTCTGTTGGTGGTGCCCGTTGGCTAGGTTTAGAAGGGGTGGCCTTGCAGGAGTCAGAATGACCCTGAAAGTGGGCTTCAGGAGTTCAGAGACCGCCATCATTTCTGTTCTTGGCTCTTTCTGCTTCAGGCTTGTGGTTTGAGAAGAGAGCACCCAGTATCTTGTTCATCCTGCTTGCTGCCGTCCTGGACTCTTATCCCTCCAGAGATGTAAGCCCAAACAAACCCCTTCTTCTCTAGGTTGTCTTGGCCATGGGGTTTTATCCCAGCAACAGCAAAGTGACTAATACAGAGGACTTCCTCATAGGCTCCAGAGAGCAGCTCCCCAGAACACAACACTGGAGCTTTAACCTCGCCTGGGGGGCAGGACACGTGACACAACACAGTGGTGGTATCTTCTGGGGAAAAGTCAAAAGCATGAAGAGGGACATAAATGTGTAGGTTCGGGCTTTGACCGGATGCATGGAGTTTAGACAGGACCAATAGCAGGGTTTCTGATAAAGAAGAAAAGTGAGCGAGCCCAGACTTAGGGGGCCCCAGAAATATCTGACAAATCCTTATTTTGTAATTTTACGGAACAATTCACTCAGGGTCTGGGGATGACATGGATCCCTCCAGGAGCAGGAGAACCTCTCTTGAATGTGTCAAGAGCCTAGTGTGAACTTTAGGTGGGGCATGGCTCTGCCATATTGGATTTGATCAGAGGTTATAAGCAGATTACCACATTGTTTAAGCAAATTAGTATTAATGAGAAGCTTTAAAAAACCCAGAGCTTAAAAAAACATTCGCTCTCCTGCAAGATGATAAAATCAGAAGCATTGGGTGGACAATTTCACCATGGCAACAGCAGCTAGCTGCAGCCGACACCTCTGAGCTTGTCTGTCTGCTGTCCCACTTTCCAGGACACCCTCAGCTTCCTCACCACCCACGGCCCATATGGACATTGTAATCAGCAATGTCAGAGATATACTCACCTCTGCCCTGCTGCTACTGCTTCCCAAGTCAAAGGTCATTGTCTCAAATGAGGTGAAAACCACCTTTCAAATGTTTGTCCTTCCTAATGGAAGTAAGATGCTTCTTCTTTCAACGCTTTTCTGGACCAGTGAAAAATAATTGCAAATATGTCTGTAATTTGCAAGTGCAGTGTATTTCGGTGGATGCCTGTGTATGACAGAGATAACAGGCATGCACCAAGATCACACCTTCTCGAATTTATTGAGATGTCCCTGGACATACCTATTATGTACATTATGACATACATGATCATGTCCGACTGATTTATGTGTTTATCTATGTCACACTTCTCACAGTTCTTAAGAAAAAAGTCTGCTTTAGTTATATTGGAACTTTTTCTTTAAAGGAGATTAAACATACTAAACTCTAGGTTTCATGTTGCCGTCATGTTTCCGGATGATACTTTTGTGCTATTTATGTATGTGTAGGTAAGGATCAGGCGTGCTAGGATGCTATCTTTGGTTTCTCTTGTTTCCTTTGCTAGCCGTTGTAATGAGTGTGATAGATCTGTGGGAACGTCACCACGTCAAATCAGCGTTGGCCACAGGCAGCTCCAGCACTTAAGGGCAGAATGGCTCTCTAAGCTACCGTTCTAGCAGTGCGTCCTTCCTGAGAGAAACGCTCAGAAAAATCTCTCTCAAGAGTGAATACAGAGAACCATTTGAACACAGCACAGAGGTCTTGAGCATTTGTCAAAGCACATTTGTAGTGCTTTGGGGATGAAACTAGTGCTATGCTCCCAATCTCTGTGCAGAGAGAGTGTTATGGCGCTGGAGAGATGGTTCCCAGGTGAGCATGTTAGCTGCTACTTCAGAGGATTCCAGTTTGGTCCCTAGCACCCATGTTGGGCAGCTCATGGCCATCTCTAACTCCAGCTCCATGGAATCAGATACCTGCTCCCAGCCTTTGTTGGCATCTACACACATGTACACACACACACACACACACACGCACATACACACATTTTAAAAAAGAAGTTTAACATTTATGAAAATGAATTTATAAAAAGTTAACAGAGCTGTATTTGAAGTTGAATTAGTTTTGTATCCTAATGTTTCTTGGTTGTCTGTGATAGCCTCAGCATCAAAACATGCATACCTTTGTGTAGATTATATGATTCTTTGCACCAGGTTTATAAAGTAACCTTGAATGTGTACAGAAGTAAAATTACAAGTGAAAAGCCGAGTCTATAATATTCTTGGTGGGAAATTTGATTGTATATAACAAACACTCCCTAAATGCTTACATTAATGGGCTAAGTGATTTAATTTCTATGGTACATTTAATGTGCATTACTCACAATAGCCAAAACTATGAGAAGTTAAGATTTTAAAAACATTTACAATATTTATTAGAGGATAAGTAATAATAATTATGTATTTTGAAACACTTCGTAAGCATTGAACCTGTCAATTTAGAAGGTTTAAGACACAACTTCAAGTTTGAGAGGAAGAAGGATGTATATATATACAGGCATAAACACTCGCTCCCTCCCTTCAGTCTCCCCTCCCTCTGCTCTCTCACCCCATTTTCTCCTCATTCTCTTATCAATGAAGTTGATTTGATATATAATCAACCTCAATATCTGTTCCATTTGCAGTAAAAATGCCAACATGTGCAGTTTCTATTGAATCATGCTCGAATGCACCCATCTTCAGTCTAAAGCTTGGTGAATTCTCACACGTGTGTGTACCTGTGTGACTACCAGCCAGGTTGAGGGGTAGAACACCTCCAAAATCTCACAGTGGTTGTTTGGCCCTTTTCCAAGGTTCAGCATAGAGTACTCATTAAAATAATAGTAAATCAAAGGCCCGTCCTGTCATTTTGAGTTCTTGTTGCTGAGCTAGGAAATGACTATGACGTGAAACAGTCAACTCAACACCATTTCTCTACTAGAGTTTGTACAAAAGACAGGCAGTTTTCTGTTTGTGGGGGTTGTCTAATATGAGTGCTCTGACTGCATAGCATGACTGGTCTTCAACCAGGGTTCCAGCTAAACCAAGGCTCATCGTCATAAGGGTCCGGGAAATGATGTCTTAGATAACACTTTGTGATCTCTGTCCTAGGCTTCATTTGTATTGTTTTTCCTTTGAAGACTGTGACAGAATTGTAGTGATTTAGGTGACACAAAAGGCATCATTATTATTATTATTTTATGTGTATGTGTATGAAGGTGTTTTAATCATTTTATTTTAGGACATTATTCCAGATGAGGATCAGATTGTATGACATTTCCTGTGGAGATATGAGCAAACTTCTGCTCAGCCCACACAGGATATTGATGACAGAACAAAGAGATGATTTCATCCAAGTTTATCTTAGTGGAAGTGGGATTATTGGACTTGCTTGCGGGAACATGAGTGAGGTTACAGGAACACGGCTGACTCAAAGGCTGTGTTACCGATAGGTCCCTCCCAGCACCAGGAACTTTCTGCAGCGCTTGCCCATGCGCAGCAGGTTGGAGAGCCTCTTCTTCCCTGCTGTTGTGTACTGACTTACAACCTTGACGAGAGGCCGTGCAAACCAGTGACTTTCAGAGCCTTGTGCATCTCATCTGTATCCCGAGCCATAAGATACCTGTCTCTCTTCTGGAAGGAAGGTTTCAGTCTGGGGGGCATAGCTACAGAATACAAGGTCGGGCGGAAACAATCACCAGTTGGCGTGAGATCCCACAAATTTCTGAAGTAGTCCTGAAAGGTTGCCTTGTATGATAGAACAGACATACTTGGAACGATACTATAGATGTATATAATTGTGAACAGTGAAATTAGAATGTGATCTACGTAACCCATGAGGGTGCAGCTGCTTATCCCTTCAATAGAATGAGGAGTGATACCCATCCTAGTATAGAGAACAGTGCTTAAACCCTCAGTTCTACCCCAAGAGAGAAGAAATTGTCTTATGTAGTCATGGATCACTACTCTTTTTTTTTTTTTTTTTTTTGGTTTTTCGAGACAGGATTTCTCTGCAGCTTTGGAGCCTGTTCTGGAACTAGCTCTTGTAGACCAGGCTGGTCTCGAACTCACAGAGATCTGCCTGCCTCTGCCTCCCCAGTGCTGGGATTAAAGGCGTGCGCCACCACCGCCCGGCTATGGATCACTATTCTTAAAGGTGTTTAAATGTGACACTCAGTGTCACAAAGGATAAAAAATATATTTGGGTTAAACAGTGGTCTTACGCTTTTCTGATTTGAAGCAACCACATACAAGTCTCATCACAGAATTCAGTGATGTGTGGACTCACTATTTAGCTAACTGTCCTTAGACTATCTGAAGATATTATGGTATAGCATAAGGATTTGGATAAAATATTTGTGTGTGTGTGCATCGGCTGCTTCTGGAGACACCTCCCCTATATCTGCAGAGTCACTTTGATGCTCCTGGAACACGATGATATAGAGTTTGTTGAAGAACAAGAGACAGGGTCTGATGAGAGCATGGCCTTCCCTTTAGCGCCTCTGAAACTCAGTGATCTTAACGCTCATGTTTTCCCCTTGCTGTTTGCTCAACAGTGCTATTCTTCAATAGTTCCATGGTCCCAGATCCGGGGCTGTTCTGTCTGCCTTCATAGGGAAGCCTGTGGCAGAGTGCTTACTAGTGATACAGTCAGATTTTCTAAATCTGGAGCCCTCCTGCTTGTTTGGGAATTAGTCTCATCATTTCTATTACCATGCAAGGTGTACAAACCATGAAATACATATTATAGTCTAGTTCCACCAGAAAAAAAGGTACAAAAGTTGCCATCATTTTCTAAAGAAATATAATTACAGTCTTTTAAAGTCTATTTGCTCACCACAAGACTAGAAAAATGCTATTCTTAATGGCACACTGGGTGACCTTCTCAAACTCCACGCAGGGGTTTTCAAAAGCATCCCATGACACAAGATTAACAGTATTTTAAAAAATTAAAACATCATGGCAGGCAAGCTAAGAAGCATAGAAAAGGCAATGTTTCTTCTTGGATCATCAATACTAATGACTCATAGAAGAGCACTGAGGATTTCTGAGTTATAACTTTCTTAATAGTTTATAACTTAAGATTCATTGTTAATGCCAAACCATTTTGTGACAATCATGCTTTTATATTATTTAAGTGATATAAATGCTCTATATTTGTTAACATATAAGCAAAGCTGTCTGTTGTTGAGAATAGACACTCATGGTTGATTCAATATGTATATTTGTGGAGGGGCTGGGGCTTAATATAAAGGGGTAGTCATTATAGATCCTGGAATCAGCTTTGGGTTACCTCTGGGTCAGTCTCTGACCTTGAACTCTCAGAGGAAACATAGGTTATCCTGTTTTAAAGTAAGAAGTACCACAAAGCAGGAAAAGAACAAAGACGCTTTCCTGAGGAAAAAACAATCAAAACACAGTGAGAGATTCGTGACAAACAAAACAAAACAAAACAAAATAAAACAGGAGGGTGAGCCATTGTAGGTAGTACCTTGAGGGAGTGAAGTATAGTTTAAACATAAGAAAATATTTTACCACATTTATAGGTTGCCAGCAATTTAAAAATTGATTTTCCATTTGACATATTAGAGTGATTTTTTTAAAGACAAATCTTAGTGTCAACACTATAATGGTTGCTAAGCTATGGACATGGATAGAAAGGTCTCTCTGGTTGATAAGGTTTTGACATCATCATCGTCAGAAGCATCTTCGTTATGAAGTCCATTCAGAGTTGAATGCAGGTGGCAAGTGGTTGAAGGCAGGGTGGCATTTGGTCTTTACTTCTTGAGCACGGGAGTCTTTGTTAATCACATAGAAGAAATACTCACGGGGGGCCACTTGAAGTCTTCCACTACATCTTGCTCTTAAATTTTATTTTCCTTCTCTTTTGCATAGATACTTCAGTCTTGAGGAAAGGGATTTGGTAGACATCCTATTTAGGGCTGAATGTTTGAAGTTGCTCACTCTCTGTACATTGTCCAATTGTGAGTCTCTGTGTTAATTCCCATTGACTGCAAGAAGACTATCTGGTGAGGTGTGAGTGGTACACTGATCTATGGGTGTAGCAATATGTCATCAAGAGTTGTTTTCTTGGCCGGGCGGTGGTGGCGCACGCCTTTAATCCCAGCACTC
>NC_022027.1:53205324-53219051 GCF_000317375.1 Microtus ochrogaster | reverse complement strand
ATTGCTAGGTTTTCTCAAGGGCCCATGACCTTGTGTAGTCTCAAGTTCTTGGCCACTTTAGGAATGTCATATATGAATTCTATCTCATAGCGTGGTTCTTAAGAATAAAATTTAAAAAGGTGGTTGGTTACACCTGTAACGTTGGTTCCACTATTGTACCATTATGACTTACAGGAAAGTCACTGCTTTGGGCCTCAGGATTTGTAACTGGGTGAGAGTGATGATTGATTTTCTCTAAAGTAGTATGCAAAGTATCTTCCAGAACCATGAACGCTAGTCAGTTCATGTTACAAAGATTCATGTTTGTCAGTTACAAAGATTCTAGTTGGGCATCAGCTTGATTTCTCTGTGTTTGATGACTTAAGTATCCTCAGTAAGAATGCTGTATCATGCAGTTGTAGATGGTAATCAATACCATTGGTAATAGTCTCTTATGTTTGTAAGCGTCTACCCTTTTGGCCAATAACTCAATATGATATAACCAATTCCTGGGCACAGAAGGTTTTACTTGGTGGCGTAAGATGTCTATTTGGGGCATTGTCTTGTAGTAACTCCATTTAACTTTTTTTGTATTTGTATATCTTTTATGAACTTTCTTCAGTTATAGGTTTCCATACAGCTTTTTATAAGCCCTTCAGTGTTAGTTGTCCCTCCTTTACTCTGCCCTCACCGCCCACTCCCCCATTGAATCCTTTATCCTAGTCTTGAATTTATCTCTTACAACCTTGTATCTTATTTCCTTCTTCTTGGAAGATTCCATTTATGCTTCTTGGACCCTTACTAGCTATGTGGATGAAACACACACACACACACACACACACACACACACACACACACACACACATATTTAAAGTTAACATCCATATATAAGAGAACACATGTGATATTTGTCTTTTGGGCTCTGCATGGCTTCTATCAGGATGATTGTTTATAACTCTATTCATTTACATACAAATTTATTTTTTCTTAATACTTGAATAATATTACCCTGTTCAGATGTACTACACAGTCATTATCTATTTATAGTTAATGGGCATCTAGGTGTTTTCCAGTTTGTGGCTATTATGAACAGAACAGCAATGAACATGGGTAAGCAAGTACACAAGATGCAGTGTCCTCCTGGATATATGCCTGAGAGGGGGCTAGGTGGATTTTGTGGTAAGTAGGTTTTCAGGTATTTGAGGAACCTCCACAGAGACTTCCACAGTGGTTGTAGCAGTTTGGATTCTGCAACGAATAAATATTCTGTGTGACATTTTCTTCATCAGTGTTGAAGGACCCAACCCACTGTGGAGTAGATCCACCTCTAAAAAGTTAGTTATGGGTACTATAAAAAACCAGACTGATCAATCTAGAAAGGCGCAAGCCAGTAAGCATCATTCCTCCATCGTTCTACTTCATTTTCTGCCTTGTATTCCTGCCCCGAACTCCCTCACTGATGGGATGTGTTGTAGGAAGAAATAAACCCTTTCCTCCTAAAGTTGCTCTGGTCTTGGTGTTTTGTCACAGTACTAGAAGCTCTCACTAGGACACCATTAATGGTAACTAAGGAGTATCCATGCATAAAACTCTGAATTAAAGAGAATTTATTTTTTCCATTCAATATGAGGATTTTAAGATATGCTTCCTTTCTTAATTTTAAGAATGGAAGAAAATTTCATGATCTAAAGTTTGTAATTCCCCATGAGGATGGTGATAGTGATGATCATGGTACTTAAATAGCAGCCCACTGTGTGCCAGGCCGTGTTCTGAGTAGTGCTGACAATTTCACCATTATGAAATCAAGTTCACTAAATAAAATTTAAACATCAAAAGCTACAGCTTTATTTATTTCTTCAACTGAATGCCAGTTCATATTAGCAAAAATAGCAGTAAAAGCAAGTTTTCATGTTTAGTGGTATGATTTTTTTTTCCAATTGCAGATAGCTTTGAAAACTGTCCTTCCTCTTTCATCAGCAGAACAGATGTATTCTTCCCCTATCCTATTCCAAACTAAGCTAAAAGCTTGACAGTTCATGAGTAAGTAGCTTGTGGGTATTATTCTTGGATATATGCACCTAAATAGGCCATTTATAATTTAGCTGAATCATGCCATAAGACACATTCCTTCTTGAGAAGTGTGGGGGGAGGAAGTGCTTCAGGAGCTCATGTAAGAAGAGAGGGATAAGTGCGTTGTATCAGTGCCTTCTCTTCCAGTGTAGTTTATCTCACTTTCTCTTTATAGTCTTGAAGTTGAAGTAATTCAGCAAGGAAAAGTAGATATTGTGGAAGACTGTACTAACTTTAAAATTATGTAGAAATGCAGAGCAATGCCAGATGTTTTATTTTGGGAGAGAAAATGCAAGAATAAAATCTAGGTATTTGTTGTGCTACATAGAAGACTTCTTACTCCTTTCCACACTGGGGCTTTAAGACCTTAAGGGCTATTTAAAGATTGCATGTAAGATGAATCTCAGACCCTATTCCTTATCTCCAAATGACAATTATTCTCAAATCTGAAATTTAACACTCCAAGTAGCCATTATCTTTATTCCAAATCAATTATTATTATCCTCATTAATATTAATGTTATCAACATTTCCTTAATTGACTAGTGTAGACACCTGAGACTTTTTTTTTACATCTTTATCTCTTAAATGGCACATACACCTGGTAGTACAATGTGCAATTCCTGCCTGGACTGCACCCTCTAATTCCACAGCCAGAGCAGTTCAGTGCTCACTTGGCTTCATGCCTTAGCTGGACCAGACACCACCCACTAGCATCTTTCTTCTCTGCCCTATATAAGTAGTTTGGTGCAGGACTCTCTAACTTCAGAATGAACAGCACACTATATCTCAACTTGGACCTTAGGGAGCAGCACCCATTTGTCTCTGATAGCTCTCCCATTTGCAAAGCAAGTATGTGGCTCAGCTAAATTCGAGCTTCCCTGTTTCCTGAAGCGGCACCTTTGAGATAGCATTGGTACCCATCTTTACTTCGCCCTTGAAATTCTCTTTGCCCAGGTATACCAGAAGTTTTATTTGTCCCGGTATACCTGTCACGGCCACCCTCGTCCTGCAAGGATGACGCGACCACCGGAGCTCTTCTTGCAGCCGTTTTTAGGACTTTATTTACAGCAATTTATCTCCTTCTCTTTTCTCTCTCTGTCTCTTTGACCTTTCTCTCTTCTCCTTTTTTTTTTCTCTCCTCTGGGCAAACCTCTCCCAGCCCTTAAGTAGGCATGGGCTGCCAATCCCAGATTGCCAGGTGGGCACTGCCCATAGGCCCACGCATATGCAAGCAGCTGATGATCATTGCGTTATCACAGCATAAGTCAGACTTTAGCCATAGGAGTTGATTATACATCTCCATCAGGTGTGATTCCATGCAGCTCGCTACAATACCAGTAACCAATTCTCCATATCCCAACCTAGGTAATCCTTCTTCTCTATGAAGCTGCATTGGCCTTTTATACTTTCTATAAAGTTGCTTTTGTTACAGTCTGTGTTTCATTTTACAACACTCATTTCCTTGCCCTTTCTTATCACCATGCACAGGTATCCAGATCTTTTTACAAATGATAGGGCCGGAGAATGAGACTGTGTTTTCATCACCCTACATATCTCTCAGGCATGTCTATGATCCATCTGCTTTTAGCATATTAAAGGCAGATCTCAAACTGTGAAGCATGAGCTCACGGGCTCCCTTCCTTACAAGGCAAGCTCTTCAAGGACACAGTGATTTTTCTAATTAGCGAGGCAAGAGTCTGTGTCTGAGGATTTAACTCAGAACATTGCAATGCCTTTGTAGGTCACCTGGAGACCCGACGTCTGGTTTTTCCCCTCTAATGTAGTTGCTATAATTCATTTCTTCTAGGATATGTCTTGTGGTACATGGCTTGTCACTTGAATGGTGGCACAGACTTAAAAGGTCAGGGAAGACATGCTTGAATGTATTTTCCCACCCACGTGAGGCCCGAATACATGAGTGGGCCCATGTAGAGTTAGTCTTGTCGCAGTGCAACTCAGGGCCTTCTTGGCAACATTCACTCAATGGTGAAGGGTTTCTCAGAATGTTAGTGTCTAAGCTTGGTCTAGTTGTTGAAATGTTTCTAAGAGTAAACAGCAAATATTTGCAACAGTTTCTCCCTCTAAGAACTTTAACTTTTTTCTAAAATGTTAAAGGACAAAATTGTGGTCATGATAGCTCCTGTTTTATTTTGCATGATGACTTCGGTCATACTGTCTCATATTCATGTTTCTAAGGCAGTGGGATAGGTGAGAGGGCTGTTTGCAGTGAACTTCTCATAGTGTGTAGTTGGAGATCATGGAGCATTCCTTATAACCTTACAATAAATCTGCAGGGTCAATGGTATCTTCATAATATTTCCATTTGCTGTTTTCAGATCTGCTCTTTCGTGAGTTTGCAATGAAGCCTTCTAGAGATAATCTGATCTCTGACATCACAAGGGACCAAAAACAAAAGCAAATGTGAGGATCTAGCTGTTTTCCGTTAAGCTAGAGATCTGCAAACATAAAACAGTACCAAAGTTCTCACTGCTCTTTCAGATACAGCTTTCAGGACTGAGTCCATGGCTCAGTAGCAGAGCGCTTACATAGACTCAGGAAGCCCTAGGTTCAGTCATCAGTACTAAAAAGAAAGAAGAGCTCTGCACTTAAAAAAAAACCAAAATTATTTTTCTTAGAATTGTATGTATTTATTATGGTTATTTCGACTAATGAATACTCTTTGAAACAAATCTAGTTGAATTCAAATGAGGCAAACATGAAGGATGCCATGGTCACACACAGATGCTCTTGGCACCAAATGAAAATGCTGGTGTCATTAAACAAATCATCTAGCGTTATGTGTGAAATTTATGCTATTTTACATTGTTATAATGTTGGACATAGCAGTTAATTACATTTTCATGTTGTTTAAAACAACACATACATGAATTGCCTCTTGGACTTGGAAAAAACGTGATTATTTTTATTGAGATGTAAATAAATATTAAAGTGGAATCTAGTCTACTTTGCCATCATATTTCAGAATTATCTCTTTTGAGTTTCTGATCATTGAATTCCAGGATGTGACTGTTGTTTAGTTACTGAAAATGATCTTAGTACTCTGACCTAATGGAAGCAAACTTCCTCAGGGGACTATTTTAAATCAGTCTAGTGATTATTGCTTGAAGTTCCCTGAGCCACATCATATTTTCCCTAGAATTTATGGATGGAAGACTTTTCTGGATATGAAGTAAATAGGAATAAAGGATAAATAGTATCTATTATGCATACAACTTTATTGCAAATAAGTATATATTAATGATGGATTACACTTTATAAAATATGTTTTTAAAGGATTTTAAAAATACATGTTAATTTTCTGCACATATGGTTATGTACAACAACATTAGAAACCACAAATACATCATGTTTCTAGTCACGGTGTATAAGCTCCCAAATACGTTCTTGAGTGAACACTAGGGTCATGATGACTCCATGAGCTAAGTATTTGAGCCAAGTACAGCAGCCTGGTGAATACCTGAAGGGGGGTTGACTGAGGTTTCTGTCCCACCCAGTTACTGCAGCTGTTCAGTCCCAAAGAAATCACACGGAGACCTACATTAATCATAAACTGATTGGCCTAGTAGCTCAGGCTTCTTATTAACTCTTATAACTTTTATTAGCCCATAAAATCTTGTCTGTATTAGCTACATGGCTTTGTACCTTTTTCAGCGAGGCAGTCACATCTCGCTTGCTTTGTGTTTGGCTATTTCTCTGTCTGGGTGAGGACTGCAGACTGAAACTCCCCTCGTCTCAGCAATCTCATTTTCCCGCCTCAACTTCCTGCCTGGTCGCCCCACCTCTACTTCCTACCTGGCTACTGGCCAATAAGCGTTTATTTAAAATACAAGTGACAGGGTACAGACAGTTACCCACAGCAAAGGGGTAACTTTAAGGACTAGAGAATCAAGATCTATGGTTGAATAAGATATGTATATCAAGCATACATATGTTTTTGAAACTTAGAAATCCAACAGGAAGAAATTGCATAGTATAGTGAAACTACCACAAGTAATCATAATTATAGAAAACAAAGATTTGAGTAAATTATACATTAGGAGTACCTAGAACATAGTCTTATTCTCTGAATTGGCATGTGATCCTCGTTCCCAGGCCTGCAGTGTGAATACTTGGTGCACGTTTACAATGTGTTTGATTTCTCAGGAACTTAACGATGAAATCTCTTTGAACATTTACCATTTCCGCTGAGAGTGTTGGAACTCTTTTTGATAAAATCTATAATGAACCATTGTAAGCAAGTTCACTGCATTGTGCTGTAGTATACAAGTTGCATAGACTGTGGGTTATATCTGCATTTGTATGGGGGGGCGTCACATAAATTGAACGTGAAGTTATACAAACACAGCCACGGTGAAAATGTTCTGAGCCTGAGAGGACCCACGGTTCACTGAAAACCAGCTGTAGTCAGTCTGAGTTGTTTCAGGCATGTGTTGTACCATGTGAGTTCTCTGTAGCTTTGGTTTGAGGCTCCGTCTCAAACCAAAGGCAGAAGGAGCTTTTGGACTCGCTTATAAAGTTGTCCTCTGACCTCCACGTGCTCATTTAGTGGTGTATTACTTGTGCTTTAATAAATAACGCTTGCCTGAAGGTCAGCGCAAAGCAGCCACACTAGTCAGCCATACAGGCCCGGCAGTGGTGACACATACCCTTAATCCCAGCAGCCACACTAGTTAGCCATAGAGGTCAGGTAGGGGTGGTGCACACCTTTAATCCTAGCACTAGAGAGGAATATAAAATGGGAGGAGGTAGGTATCATGCCCAGTCTCAGTTGGAGGATTCGTGGAGGCAGGATCGCCATTTTGATTTAAGGTAGAGGTGAGAGCCAGTGCCTGGCTGTTTTGCTTTTCTGATCTTCAGCTTGAACCCCAATAACTGTCTCTGGGTTTTTATTATTCATGCTGCATGCACTTGCATACATGTGTGTACCACCCATACACACTCATATACACATACATACACACTCATACACCAGAAAAATATTAAATGAATTCTGGCTTGTAGAATAGAATTCTAACAATTTTTGAAATGGCCCTTAATATACTTTAGCCATTTATATTAGGTATTCATATAATACATCATTTTTATTGTCAAGGATTATCAAATCAAAATATGAATATAAAATTATCTGAAAAACATTGACTGTGCTGTATGACATACAGGATTAGATATTCAGTCAAGACTTATTTCTTTACTGTGTAAAAATAAACAAGCTCCATGACATTTGCTTCTGTCTTCAATAAATGTTAAAATCTCTTGTATGCCAAAGGGATATTTTCAAATTTATTTATGGTTTATTTTTATAAATATTTGTTTGTATACATATTTCATATATATACATATTTCATATATATATATCTGATATGCTATAGAAATTACTCTGGAGACAAAATGCTATGAAGGGAAACATTTACGAAGTCCTGTTCTAAAGAGTCAAGCTTGCTCCTCTAATCCCCAACTTCTCTCCTAACCCCCAGGGTCCACTCCACTGTCTTCTTCCAAGATCTACATTTTCAGCTTTTGTAGATTAAGTCTTGCAAATCTTTCAATGTCTTCTGACTGTGGACAAACTCTGCCTTTGCATCCCATCTCATTTTTCCCATTTGGCCTCCAGCCCTTATTCCATATTAGGAATATGGATAGCTGCTTCTCATGGCGTCATTGACCTCTCTCTGCTCAGTGCTTGAGTTTTAACCTTTTACTGCATCCTTGTTTTGTGCATGTTCTCTGTAACCTGCAATGTCTCTCTTCCTCTGTCAGGAAGAACTGTTCAGAACTGAGAGTGGGCTCCTGAGGATGATTGACAGGAGAGGCATGTGCAGAGCTGACTGGCTCACAGCTTTATATTGGTAGGAGATGAATTGCTGGGAACTGACGGCGACGCAAATGGTTTCTGTTCATAACTGTGTGAATGACTTGAGCATATAAATCTGTGTAAGTCAAACAAAATATTTGATAGATCCTACATGGGAGCTAAAGAAATGGGTTTAACTTTTGAAAGTGATATTTTCACACCTGCCGTTCTGAGCTTCCATATATAAACGCTCTTTTACTCCTTAGAATATAGTGACAATGCCTAACCTTCCTGGTGTGACGTTCTCCATTTCCTTGAACAAAATTAGCCTTGCGTCTCATAATGCCGCTGCTGCCCTTTTAATTCCCCCTTTTCTAGAACATTTGCCAAATTTTGTATACCCATTTTTCCAATTCCCCATTCAAATAGCTTCTCCCTAAGAGAAATCATTTTATCTTTGTGTCCCCTCCCCCCTTTCTGAGAGTACAACAGAGGGATACAGAGAATTGCCTTCTTCTTGTAGACATCATTGAGGAAGGAGAACACGTTTGAGTGTTTGTTGGCTAAGGAGAAGTTGGCTGGGCAGAGGGAAACCCAAACATTTCACTTGCTATGAAAAACAATGTGGAAGAGAGCTGAGGCAGCGGTTAAGGGAGTCAGAATGACCTAGAAGACACAGACTTCAGGGCTGAAACCTAGGGCCTTGCCACGCAGCTTCTTTCCTGAACGGTCTTAGTAGAGACAGTTTTGTTTTGTCAGACTTGATGTATTTGTAAATTAGGGCCAATAATGAATGCAATTACCAAGACAGAAGAATTCCCACAATGGGATGTTTGAGGCGAAAGTGTGCAGGAGACAGGCTTACTTGGCTCATTTCTCCACGAGTGGGCATAGGAGACACTCAGAATAAATACAGCTTGAATGACACACTAAAAAATGGCCTGAATCATCACCATGTATTTAGAACCATCTCCTACAGCCATTAACATTTCTCCTACATCCTCCCCATTCAGTGATTATTTGTGAACTTGTAGAATGAGTTTTTACAACAAAAGCAACTATTAGAATGAAGAGATAGACTGCCCCTCCCCCACAAGACTCTGCATACAATTACATTGAATTGTATTTGGATACCTAAAGATTCCAGTGTAATTCCCAAATGCGTAGAAGGTTTTACTGAATCAAAGAGAAATTTCAAATATTTACTGGCAAATAGACCATTTACAGATAGACTTAAAAATCAGCAGTAAGTGCTCAATTTATGCCTTGGCAGGTGAGAGAACCCAAACTATTTACTAACACAGTTCATCGGTGTTTCCATGACAACAGAGGCCAGTTCCTGTCAGCCCAGGGTGGCTTTGCCGGTTGACTTCAGCAGTGAACTCTGTGTGATGTTGCCAAATGTCTGGCTTCTGTGTTTCCTGTTCCAAGCAATTGTTTCTTATTCTGCATGCTAATGAGCGGCCTACAAAGGCTGTGCTTCAGTCTCTGCATCCAGGACTAAGGATCGGATGGGGAAAACTAGGGAGCACTTTGCCTGGAGTGGGTTTAAAAATACACATAATTGGGTTGCACATCCCCTAACTAGCCATGCCAATGCCACATTAATAATTTGACCATGCTATTCTTAGGCAACTTGGCCTGAGTGAGAAACGGCGGCACATCCGTTATCTTTGAGTCGCTGCCTTCTCCGAAGGGCGTGCTGCTAACTTTACTTGGTTAACATCATCATGTAAATCCAAATGGCTCTGCACATGCTTGCCAGACCCAAAAGAAAACTGCAAGGAAATGCTTTTTCTCTTTTGAAAACTGTTCATAGATTGATCTCCCTGACACAGAGAGAAAGCAGCTGCCTGCCATCCCAGCTGAGAGATTTAAAAATGGGAGAAAAGAAAAAAAGAGAAGCAATTGAGAAAGGAAAAGACTAAGCGGTTTTTGAGAAGGTGGAGGAGCTGAGATTTTAAATTCTGATCCTGTCGGCGTCCCCACTGCGGATGGCTGACTGCTCTTTGTCTGTGCCATCGCTGTCCCTGAAAGCGGAGGTCAGAGTCGGAATTCGGTTTCCTCCGTGGCATAAGCTTTTGGAGCAGAGTGTTTCTTGCATTGCCTTCCTGATAGCCAGCGTAGGGCCTGGCCTTATTGAGTGCTCAATAAATATTTAATAAGCTCGGTGAAATTGGGATCCATGCACGGAGCTGCTTGCCTCTAAGCCTGCCACGTTTCCTGGAAGACGCCTGGAGCCTGCTCATTTTGTGGAGGAGCTTGACAGCCCATTGCTGTGACTCTCACTGCTTGGAGCAGAAGTTCTGTGGCTGGTACTTATGTTGCTGCTCTGTTGTCAGCTCCTGGAACCTCTCAAGGATGGCACTTTCCAGTCACATATTAGTTTTTCCAAATTATAGAGCCAAATAGTAGCTTTTTATACCATATTTTGCTGCTGCCTTAAAAAAAATCTTTAATCTGGTTATTATCGTTTGTATGTGTTCAGGTGTGTGGACCTGCATGTGGATCCACTCATGCATAAATATGCATGCACACGTGTGCATGTGGAGGTAGGAGGTCCACGTCAGGGGCTGGCCACCTTATTTTTTATTTTATTTATTTATTTTTTGCGACAGGGTTTCTCAATGAACCTGACACTATTCAGTTCACTAACCTGACTGGCCAGCTAGCCCCAGGGACCCGCTGTTCCTGTTCTCCCGGTACTGGGGTCAAGGAAGTGTGCTCACTGGCTTTTTACAAGGGTGCAAGGAATCTGCCCTCAGGATCTCATGCTTGTATTCAAAGTATTTTATCAACAGGACCTCATTGTTCTGCAACTCCAAAAGAAAGAATTCATTCCAGGCACCAGGCTTTTTGTTAGACTGTGGTGTCTAATATGGGCACTGTTGTCCTGTTGTGTGACTGCTCCATTCTCTCTCTCTCTCTCTCTCTCTCTCTCTCTCTCTCTCTCTCTCTCTCTCCCTCCCTTCCTTCCTTCCTTCCTTCCTCCCTCCCTCCCTCTCTCTCTTTCAGAAAGAATCTTATACAGTCATGGTTTTCATATCTCTTTTTAAACATCTTTAGCGTTATTTATCCCCCTCCCCCTCACCATAGCATTTTTTTTTTTACATCGCTTCTCAGCCTTTTGGCTAAGATCAAATGTAGCATTTTTTTAACACAAAATGTCTCTGAGTGGATGGATAGCTACAGTCTGGGGCTTTAAGCTCTTTTATGTAATTGGTGGGAAATCCTTCAGAATTGCACTCCGTGCCCTAATTATCTATTTTAGAATTATCCTTTTTACCCCACACTCCTGCTTGTCTTGTTTTCTTATACTTTAAAATGTTTTCTTCTCTGAAGATGTCACATGTTTTCTGTGGGGAGAAAGACTTACACTCTTTGCTGTTGATATCAGAATGACTGATACAGGAAGATTACACAGCAACCCCAAATTCCAGACAATGGAAAAGCAAATATGCAAATTAGCATCCTGAGATAATTATTCATCAGTATCCCATAGCTTTTCAGAGAGGAACGCTAAGGACGCTCTGTAAATATATTTGACATTCAGGGAGGAACGCTAAGGACGCTCTATAAATATATTTGACATTAAGTGTGGACGCTGCTCTAGAAATGGTAAATATTTTACATTGTTCTAGACTTTATCTCATTGTATAAGTCTTTTATTCAATTTATTTCTGCATCATATTAGAACTCGGAAAACAAATGTCTCTCAACGTCTTAATGATGCCATTCTTAGGACGTATCCTTCTTGCTCTTTGAAAATCTCGGACTTACCTGAGTGACTTGAAGGCTGTTCATGTTCATGAATGTGGTAGGAATCGAACTTAATTCTCACATTAATTGCACAGCACTGCACAGCTAGATCCTATCCAGGCATTAAGAAGATGATCTTGAACGTGATTAGAAAAATTTTTTTTTAACATTCCAATCCTAGTTCCCCCTCCCTCCTCTCCTCCTGCTCCCTCCACTTTCCCCCACCTCAACTCCATCCACTCCTCAGAGTGGATAATTTTTAATGAGTTTAGTGACAAAGCAAGGAGAATACTTGTACCTTTAAACCCCTCACAAATGTTAAGTCATTAGTCCTCATAAACTCTTAGAGGAATGCATTGCTTCTCTTGTAAGATGGGAGTACTGTTTGCCATGTAATAGTCCAGCCCAACACATTTATAAACAGTGGTTAAGGGAGTGTTTCTGCTCTCAGAGACTGTAATTAAATCCCCTTTCCCGGTTCTTCTGGTAAACAGTGTAACATGGTAATTTCTAGTCTTTGCCTTAGATGACTAGTCTTGATAGTCTGAGCAAAAGAGAGTCTGGATAGCAAATGCACAGAGCATCTTGGCCCTTTGGGGTGGCTATAACAAACCACAATAGACTGGGTAATTGTAAGTGACAGATGTTGGTCTCTTGCAGTTTTGGATGCTGGATGTTCAAGACAATGTGCCAGCAACACCCGTGTATCCTGGTCCTGACCCCTGGACAGCAGCCATTTTATAGTAACTTCATATGACAGCAGAATGTGAGACCCGCACTAACCTTGTTCAGTAGGACACACTTTTCACTCATGAGGCCTCCGCCCTCACTGCTCAAAGACTCTACCCTTGATATTGCCACCTTGAGGTGAGGCTTTCCGTACATGGAATTTGGGGGAGCACATTCAGATCTTAGCACAAAGTAAGAAGATAAATTATAATCTGCTAAAACTAGGTCTGTGAGCTCCTTTTCCCTGTAGATTTTATTTTAGTTTTTCAAGTTTCCCTTAATGAGCATCTACATGCCTAGAGAGTGAAACAGATAGGATCTTCGTTGTGAGAATCCAGTTACTAGCGTGCCACCAGCTGACTTAATGAGGAGGGGCGTGTCTCACGAGCATCCCGTTGCCAGGGCTCCAGGTTTCTTCCCTGTACTTGAAATTGAGAGAGCATCTCCGCATCAGATGGCTGCTGGCTTTGTGATGGGTGAACTGGAGGGAAGCAGAGCATGCTCTCATTTTCTGGCCACTTGCTCTCTGGCTCCTCTAGTTCTTGACAGAGAAC
Source organism: Microtus ochrogaster (assembly GCF_000317375.1). Taxonomy (NCBI): domain Eukaryota; kingdom Metazoa; phylum Chordata; class Mammalia; order Rodentia; family Cricetidae; genus Microtus; species Microtus ochrogaster. Next base: position 53,206,146 of record NC_022027.1, on the reverse strand, counting down.
GTAATCAGAACCCTCTGCCCACGGTTTGCCTTAAACTTCTGGACTTTGACTATGAGAAAGAAACCAGAAAGTGGAAGAGAAAGGTGAGAGAATGGTAACTGTTACACACGGGCCAGATTCAACGAGTCCAGGCACACTGCAACAGGGCACTGATTAATGCATCGTACACTAATGGCAGGATGAGGTAGGCTTCTTTGCAACGATGACTTGGTCGTAATAGGTAACCACTGTCTAGGAAGCACCTCCCATGAGCCTGGCGGTGGATACAGTGAGTCACAGTCTCTGCCTTTGTGGAGATTCCAGGGCAGGGACAAGAAGAGCATGGAAAGCCACAGAAGGACACAAGGGTGAAGGTGGGAGGTGGTCTCTACTCTGGGGAGATTTCTAGGTACCAGGTCATAAGGATCCTCTATGCTGTCTCAGGGAGCTGAAGTTTGTTCAGGGGAAGGACAAAGCCACTGAAAAGTTTTCTAGATGGAAAGGGTAAGATAGCTTTGGTGTTTATGTTTCCCACTCTGGCTACAATGTGAGGGAAGGAGATGAGACAGAAAAATGGTGACGATCATTTTAGCACAAAATCACATGATGAATCAATTATGTTCTCACCAGGAATTATTTTTATTACAAATTTATTTGTGTGTATATGGATAAAGTTGTATGATGCTGTTTATGTTAATGGTTTTTATACAGCTATAAACCCACGGTTTTACAAATACAGTATCAACCAAATTAAAACAATAATAAAATTCCAATTAACTGCATTAAATTAAAAGGGTGAGCAGCATATTCTTGAAAAATGCTTTCAAGATATTAAGTTTTAGA
>NC_022027.1:53202330-53204354 GCF_000317375.1 Microtus ochrogaster | reverse complement strand
TCAAGATATCTCTTTCCTTGTTCTCCCTCGCTGTCCTTCCCACATCTCGACCATCCCATTCCCTCCTGTTCTCCTCCTCTCTCCTCTTCTTCGCTCCCCCTCCCCTTTTTCTCCCCCCCCCATGCTCCCAATTTTCTCAGGAGATCTTGTCTATTTCCCCTTCCCACAGGGATCCATGTATATCTCTCTTAGGGTTCTCCTTGTTACCTCACTTCTCTGGGGTCATGGACTATAGGCTGGTTATCTTTTGCTTTATATCTAATATTTACAAGGATGACCCCAGCTAAGACCCTAAGCAATAGTGAAAAGGGTGCCTGAACTGTCCTTTCCCTGTAATCAGATTGGTGACTACCTTAATTATCATCTTAGAACCTACACCCAGCAACTGATGAAATCAGATGCAGAGATTCATAGCTAAGCACTGGGATGAGCTTCCAGAGACCATTCCAAGAGAGGGAGGAACAATAATCTGAGCAAAGGGGTCAAGACCATAATAACATATATTGTTAAAATAATTTCAATATTATTGTTTATTAATAGAATTTAGTAAAATATCATTATTTACTGTATGTCACATATACAGTAATGCATCTATGAGAAATCCTAGCTTGCATCAATACAGGTGTCCATACAGCTCTGAAGTCTGAGCATGGAGCATCTGAACTTTTACCATAACGCTACGTATTGACCTAAGAACTCTAGTATCCATTTTTATACCTTCTGAACTACTCTGAAACTTTGGTCGGTTTCCTAGGCCTTAAGAAGTGAGGTCACTGTCTTTTAAAAAATATATTATTTTTTATTTTTTAAAATTATGATAACTGAAATCCCTGCAGTTCACACATTCAGGAGTCTTGGGGCACAGGTTCTCAGGTGGAATTTTCATGAATTTACAGCAAGCACTCTTCAAGGCACAGAGACAAAAGCTCAGAGGGACGTGAGTGGAGCAGTAGCGCCTGACACCAGACAGAGGCACACTAAGCTCATTTTCATAAATCCTAAGCTCCTCTTTTAAATAGAAACGAGTGAACAGATACAGGATCATATCTCTTTTCCTTTTTAATAATTACAAGGGAATTCCTTTATTTATTTTTGAAAACTAAAAATATCACACAAAATAATATTTGTCTCTGTGACAATTCTGCACACATATATTACTGTACTTTCTCAATATTCACTGCCAATCCACAGTTTCCCTTATTTCTCCTCCAAGTCTGTGTCTAGTTTCATTTCACATGTAGAGTTAAATCTACAATCTGCCTCCAAGAGAAAATTTTGTATTTGTTGTTCGGAGACAGTCTTACTTATTTAGGGAATCAAGACAGTGTGCAGTTGGAATTGTTATCAAGAGGGACTTCCTGATTTCTGTAATTTTGCTGACCATTTTCCAAGTCTTCTTTCTTCTTTGCTTTCTTGTTTTACATTTAGAGGTTTGCATGATTAATTCTTCATGTGTTATTGCTTCTTCATCTATTCTTCTCATGAGAATTATTTTTTTTCCCGTGGTTCCATGATTGACATTGTGTTTCCCCTCTGTATTTTACACTCCTTTTGATAGCGTCTCCAATGTTGGCCATCAATTACTTTAGCGTTTATATCTCAAAAGGTTTTTACCTTCTATATAAACTTTAAAAGATAACTTTACTGGCTATAGTAGTGCTGGTAGTTACTTATTCACGTTCGTGGCTTGAAATATATTATTGCATGCTGTCCTGGATTTTAGGTTTCTGTAGAATGGACTGGTGTTAGTCTGAGGAGTATGCCTTTGCTGGTGAGTGCATGTTTTCTACTATAGTTTCAAATATTTATTGGCTGTAGAGTGTTAGTAGGCCAACTGTAATATGTCATGTGAATGGTCTGTTCTATGTAGGGTTCTAGGTGTCTCTGTGCTTGGGTTTTACTTTCCCTCTAGATTTGTGAAAGTTGTTTTATTATTTCATTGAATATGTTTGCTCTTGCTTTAATTTTTAAGGACTTGCCCCTTTCTTGTATCCCATGCATTCTTAGTATTTCTCTCTTAATCA
>NC_022027.1:53198103-53202165 GCF_000317375.1 Microtus ochrogaster | reverse complement strand
TTTTTTATGATTATTGGAATGCAGTGTTTCCTTAGTCTTTTCTCCTTCTATGTTCTTTTTTCCTGTTTTATGTACTCTATTAGGATACTTTACATTGTTTATTTGATTTACTAAATTTTTCATTTCTAACATTTTTGTTTCTTTTCTTACAAAATCTCTAAATTTCTTATCCTCATGGCCAACTTTCCTATTCAGGCCCAGAATTTACTTTCCTGCTTTTTTTTTTATCCTCTTTGAAGTCAGTGATCCTTTTTCAAGTACTTTTGAGTTCTTTGCCCAGCAAGTATCACTGAATTTAGTTATGAAGGAGCCATGATCTTTTGGAAGCATCCTGTTGCTGTGTATGTTTCTGGGCTTTGGAGGCACAATCTGCTCATCTCTTTTGGTTTTGAGAATCTTTTCAAGGAGTGGCTTTTGTGAGGATGCCAATCTTTACTACGAGTCAAAGAACAGAGAATAAGTCAGTTTAACAATAGCAACCCCAGAACAAAATAATTCATTACCAACTACTCTACCACTAATGATCATAGAAACAGGAATTCCAGAAGTAAGGTAGAAAGTCAAAGATTAATTATGATAAAAAATAACAATTAAATGAAATAAAGGAAGGTGGCAAGTTAAAGGAAGAATAAAGAAGATGTGAAAGTTGATGAAGTAAAGAAAATGAAGAAAAGTTAACAAAGTAAGGAGGATGGACATGAACAAGAGATAAAATTCTGATAACACAAAAAATACAAAAGCAAAATTAGACAAGTAGAAGAGGAATAAAAAGTAAAACACAGAAGCTTTTTTTTTTAAAAAAAAGTAAAATAAAGTAATATTACAATTTAAAAAAACTAGAAAATGCAAATAAAAACAAGAAAGAAAGAAAAGGGCAGGACGAGGACATTTTCTTTCCAGAGCTGCTTGTGTTTGAGAGCTGAGGCAGGAGGCTGCCAGCTGAGATCGACAATCCTTATTGCTTCCACAAGGTGGTGAAACTGTGGACACCCAGATGCTGTCAGTACTACACTTAGTTCAGGATTCAGTCTTAGGTCTTTAGGTATGACAGAAAGAACCTTTAGCCACCAAGCCAGCTTGCAGGCCCAGAAGTAGCTTTTTTTTTCTTTTTTTCTTTTTTTAGTAAAACAACTCAGTTTCATGAATTTGTACCTGTCTCCTAAAGAAGGTACATTTTTGCAGCCCGGGCAAGGCAAGAATTCAGAGAATGCCGGATTCTGCAAAAGCGATGCAGAGATCACCGAAGTACTCACCACTTAACCATCCCTTGCATGTCCTCCCCTGAATTCTTCCCTTCCTTGGCTGTCTGTCATTTTTACGTCACCATCACACTTTCACTTAGCTTCTCTCTATTCCGTTACTGGAGTGTTTTCTCCTATGTCATGTGATCTAAGAGTGAAGTGATGCTTGTGCTTTAACATAACTTATATTAAGAATTCAGGCAGAGTTGAATATGGTGTTATGTTCAAAATAACCCTGGCACCTGGGAGGCTGATGCGAAAGGATTGATGGCATGAGGCCTTTTTTGTCTGCATGATGAGACTTTTATCACCTAAGATTATATGAGACACCTGGGAGGATTATATTTTGTTAGTTTCCATTTCATTCGGAATTATGTTATTTTTTATTATTTTTCCAGGCATCACTTAGTTGTACATATTTCTGTATTGTTCTAGATTATTAAGAACTACTTTTTAACATTTTAATTTTAATAACAAATGCTGAAAACCTTGCAAGTTCTTGGTTAATTGGTCTCTTTCATAATTAATACTCCTGAGGGTCTACAGCTATAAAACAGGAAAACACCTTCCTCCCTGGGCTCAATTACTGAAGCACTCCCATTGCCTGAAATTATCTTCCACCATGAGTATAAACCTTTATAAAATTATTCAAAAAAACGTTGTGACTATTCTTTTGTTGGTGTACAGTTGGCTCCCAAGTGTCCTATCTTAAAGGATTTTTCAGGATAAACTTCTGCAAGAGGAACGTTTTTTCCTTATCTTGCTTTAACCTAAAGGCATATTATGCCTTGGAACCACTTCAGTGTGTAAGTTTGCCAATGTGACTGCATGCAAAAAGATCTGCAGGATTGCCAGTACTTAGAAGTAAATTATCTCAAAACTGAAAACTTAGACTGAAATGCCATGATTGCTGCTTTTTTTTTTTCTTCCTTTTTGTATGGGCAGCATCTAGCCCTCCAGCTCCATGTTTCAGTTTGATAAGTGAAACTTTGTAACATGATTGGCTGGCTTGTTGGGGTTTCTTTCCTGCCTTGTACCCCACAGCCAGAAAGTCCCAAAGAAAATCACACAGAGCTCTCTATAAGTTATAAAGCTGATTGGCCCATAATAAGAAGTTCAGGCTTCTTATTAGCTCTTATAACTTATCTTAACCCATTATTCTGATCTATGTTAGCCATGTGGCTCAGCACCTTTTTCAGTGGGGCAGATCACATCCTGCTGCTTCAGTGGTCTGGGCAGGAGTGGGAGGAATCAACTTCCTCCTTCCCAGAATTCTCCTGTTCTTGCATCACCTCTACTTCCTGTCTTGTTTTCCCACCTATACCTCCTGCCTGGCCAATCAGCATTTATTTAAAGCATGATTGACAGAATACAGAGAATTCTCCCACACCAAAACCTAAATGAATTTCTTTTTAAAAAACATACATAGCCCAGTTAGACATAGTGCTCAGATAAAGCTGTGTACTTTATATGTAACTACTGAGCCAAAGACGAGGCATGCTCAGATTCTCTCCCTAAGAATAGTTTGTCAGAACCCCATACAGTTGCCTCCAGGTAGGTCAAGGTGGTGTAGCACAGCCGTGTAGAACCAGCTGACTCACAAACTGAAAGCCATTCTAACAGCCAGACTATTAACCTGCTGTGGTGGATTGGTGAGAGTGGTTTGTGGTTCCTTTACTTATTGCATTGCCAGTGAATATCATGGCGCTAAGAGACCAAGAAATACTTAGTGAACAATCTAATTAGTCAAATTCCAGATGTATGCTGATGTTGACCCCTATCTACACAGGGAAGTCTGTCCCCACTCTCCACCTCTCTGGGTCCCGCTCATTGTGTTTGTGGTAACTGGTATTGTCATAACTGTATTGATCATGATGTAATTTGGTTTTTCCACTCCCAAGTTTTCATTCATCACTAGACCAGTGACTATTGGAATGGCACCTCTGTGTAGGTGGAGACTGCTTTTTTCATGTCCTTGTCATACAGACATGAATAATCTTTGGCCAATGGCTCGAGCATATTCCTAGCTAGCTCTTATATCTTTTTTTTATTGAGAAAAGGAAAACAAGTTTCCACCTCCTCCCAGCCTCCCATTTCCCTCCCCCTCCTCCCACCCTTCTCCTCCTCCTTCCACCCTTCTCCCCCTCCCTCTCCAGTCCAAAGAGCAGTCAGGGTGCCCTGCCCTGTGGTAAGTCTTAGATCCTCCCCTCTCCGTCCATATCTTTTTTTTATTGAGAAAAGGAAAACAAGTTTCCGCCTCCTCCCAGCCTCCCATTTTCCTCCCCCTCCTCCCACCCTTCTCCTCCTCCTTCCACCCTTCTCCCCCTCCCTCTCCAGTCCAAAGAGCAGTCAGGGTTCCCTGCCCTGTGATAAGTCCTAGGTCCGCCAACCTCCGTCCATATCTAGGAAGGTGAACATCCAAACTGGCTAGGCGCCCACAAAGCCAGCACATTAAGGCATCGGTTCTTAAGTCGGATGCTCAGGTCATGCATTTTATGGTATTTCATTTTCTCCAGAAAAGAGTTAAAATCAATGTGTAGGTAATATTTAAGAAAAAGCTTTTCCTCATATGATATGAAGGTTATAACTGTTAGAAATAATCCTTAAGAAGAGCCTCTCTGCCGACGCAAAATAACTTCAATTAGATCAGATTAGACCAAATAAAAATGTCCATGTTTAATGAATGTAGCACTCTCTGGAGGCCTGGAGCATGGTGGGAAGGACAGAGAGGGAGAGCAACACAAACCACATGGAGCCTAAATAGCATGTGGGAGTGGTTCTTACCCTCTCTGGGGAGAGGTCAGTGCTTGGCACACTGGGA
>NC_022027.1:53194664-53195571 GCF_000317375.1 Microtus ochrogaster | reverse complement strand
CTCCCAGGAGCCCAAGGCGATGTCCCCAGTTAGTTAGTTCCTTGGGCAGCTGAGGATAGGGAACCTGAAATGACCCTATCCTATAGCTCTTATATCTTAAACTAATCCATTTCTATTATTTTGTATTTTGTCATGAAGCTTGTGATTTGTTACCTCTTCTTCTTTGGTGGCTACATGGTGTCTGCCTCACTCTACCTTCTTTCTCCCTGCGTTCAGTTTAGCTTTCCCACCTACCTATAGTCTGCCCTTCCATAGGCAAAAGCAACTTGCTGTGGGACAATGGTCTAATACTCTGTCACTTGTATTGTTTTAACAAAATGCTGTTTGGCCAGTAGTCAGGTAGGAAGTAGAGGCTCAGAACAGGAGAATTCTGGGAAGAGGAACGTCTCAGTCTGCAGTTGTCACCTAGATGCAGAGGAACCAAGATGAGAATGCCTCACTGATAAAAGGTACCAAGTCATGTGCCTAACATAGACAAGAATTATGGGTTAGTATAAGATATAAGAGTTAATTAATTAGAAGCCTAAGCTAATAGGCCAACCAGTTTATAATTAATGTAAGCCTCTGTGTATTTCTTTGGGACAAATGGCTGTGGGACCGGGTGGGACAGAAATCTCTATCAACAGCAACTTCTTTATTAACCAAAGATAGTAGAACATATTCACAGCATACAGAGGGGAATCACACATCAACTCTGCTTCATTTATTCTGCACCACCAGTTTATCATTATGGCTTACAGAAACTCTGGAAGTTTTTTAGGTAGCCACTTAACATTTTAGTGATATATGCAAATGTATGCTTCCTTTTAACTGTTAGTTTTTTACTCTCTAGTGAAAGATACAGTTATGACAAAATGTTAGTTGTGGTTAAAAAGAATATATTCTTTTTATTCCATATATATATATA
>NC_022027.1:53178180-53193904 GCF_000317375.1 Microtus ochrogaster | reverse complement strand
TGTGTGTGTGTGTAGAAATTTTTTCATGTGTGTTTACATGTCTGTAGAGGCCAGAAGTTGATATCTGGTGTCTTGTTTAATTCAATGCCTTTCACCGAATCTAGAGCTTGCCAGTTCAGCTAGGCTGCCTGGCCAGCAATGCCTAGGAATTGTTTCATCTCCATCTTGTCAGGGATTACAGGTGTTTATTGTGATACTTGGAATTGAACTCAGGTCTCCACTTAGTTACAACTGGATCATATTCCCAACATTTCTTTTTATACAAAGGTTTCTGTGGTTAATTCATCCATCACAATTCCTTATTTTTTTTCTCCACTCTTTTGTTCCTATATTTTGGCTAAAAAGGCAAGTCTGTAGTTCCAATCCTGATTTTTCTGAAATGTTTACTCATATATCAACTATATACTTGACATTCAGTTTATATCTCTAAATACTCATATAACATTTATAATGTCCCAAATTAAAATGCTATGGGTTCCATACTCAAATAAGATTATCTGCTTAATTTTTCAGGTTAAATATTAGGAGCCCATGGATTTCTTTACCTTCACATGCTAAAGAAAATCCATTGGCAAGTCTTATTGAATCCAGCTCCAAACCATTTCTCTCAAATGAATACTTCCACTCCTATAGTTACCTTTTTTGCTTCAGGATACCACTATCTTCTCCTGGGACCATAAACATACTCTAATATGTATTATGCTTCATAATTATGCTATAAAATGTAGTGTTAACAGAATGGTATTCTTGGTATATAGCAGGATTACATATATGACAACATGTTCTGCTGCATTTGTAGTTTACAAAACTATTATTACTATAAATTACAATCTATATATTTATACACATATCCTTCTACAGGAGTGGGATTGTACATGTGTCTATGTCATAATATGCAGAAATGTTCCCCCAGTTTTTCCCTTGCTTTAACTCTTGCCGTCTGCCTCTTTATTCTCCATATTATATGGAAAAATTTTAGAAAAATAAAAAATAATGATGTCACTCTTTTGCTCCATACTCTTCAGGAATTTTCCTTTCTTTTGCAAGTAAACCCACTCTTGCCACTATGCCCATCAAGTCCCTCTGTGACCGTATCCTTAGCTACCTTCCTCATCTCACATCAGCTATAACACTCCCTGCCAGCCCTTCACATGCCCTGGAGCATGCTCCCACCTCCAGACATTTCTGAAGGTTTTTTTTTTTTTTTGCCTGAAAACACCTCTCTGGTGGACCTTCAGTCTGTCTTCAGGTCACACCCACATGAAGGCTATTCCTGATCAAACTGTCCAACTAGAATCCTCTACCAGTCCATGTCTACCCAGTCTATTTTATTCCTCAGCACTGTCTAGAGTTGGGATGGGTTTCTGCTGTTGTTTGTGTTTATTTCATGTGAGTTTTACCTGGTTTTCTACAACTGTACTCACAGGGCTCCTGAGAATGTGGCTACCACATGGCTGATGTTTGATAATATTCACCGACTTGATAGGGATCTCTCTCTTGAGTCTCCATAACCTCCAGCAGCCCTATCACACAGCTTTTTAAAAGCAGTTTTAATTTGAAGTCATTTTTTCTCACTGTTAGATAGTGAGCCCTGGGAGGGAAAAGATCATAATATTCATCTCTGATTTTTCCACTGCTCTGAGAGACCTGAGCTCACGGGTACTTCATGAAAGGACTTAATGAATTCGTGTTTACTTGGCTCCATTCCCCAAAGAAGCAATTTGGGGACTCTGGGGCTCCCCAGAGCTTTTGCTAGTGGAGTAACTGAACACTGTCATGATCTCCTGCCTCGTGTCAGGGACATCAGGTGACAGTGGAAGTAGAGTGTGCAGTACCGTGCTTCCTGCAGCAACCAGAGAAGCTCCCCAGAGACCTCTGCTGCAGAGAGCTGCACGCTGAGTCCACAGAAAGCGGTGCTGGTACCTATGAGGAGACGACACAGATTTACACACAGATGTTAACACACTGACAGAGACACTAAAAAGATAGAGTACACATAAGTGTGGCCATGGGTTTTCCAAAAGAGAGTTGACTTTATATGTCCAGAGTCATATCTCTGACTTCAGGGGCTTCTGAAGTTACATTGCTTACAAGGTTTCAGTAAAAATCTGATTCTCTTTTTATTCAGGAAAGGAACTGTGGGCACCATAAGGTGGTTCCTTGGAAGCACTAGATAGGATTACAGACTAATCAGATGAAAACATTGGCTAAGAGGGTTAAAGGAAACCTTCTACTACTAGGTCACAGAGGGGTTGAGATAGGTTTTTATTGTAACACGTTAGTAGCCTTGTTTGCAGTAAAATTTTTGACTCTGCTGGTAAGAGACCTTTGGGGTGAGGGTTCCCTTTTCCTCCCTAGATTCATTGATTTTTTTCCCACTTTTCTATCTTGACTTGGTTCTTACACAACCCATTCTGGAATAGAAAGTAGGATAGCGTTGAGAAGCTACATGCAGTTTTTAGATTATGATGTTTATAGTCAAGGGCATAGAGATATGCAGACTTGCACTTGAACTACAAGTTTAGCATGACAGTAGAGCACTCTAACTTTTACCAAGTTTGGTGCCTGTTGTTGTTGAGCCCAGAACATTATTTTATAGGTGACGAAGCTATGGCCAGGCAGGAATTGCTCTGCTCCTGTACCAAGACAAACCCAGACCCAGGGTCAGGATACCTGGACTGTGATTCAGGGCTCTCCCCAGTGGACCACTATGCCACATGTTGCTCCATTTTTCTGATCCTTGTCATTCCTTGTTCAGGGACTTTTTAGAAAACTATATTCATGAACAGGCAGATGGAAGGCAATCTGAAGGGAGAGAACCAAGCCATGGGAACCAGACAGACCTGAAACTTGAGAGACACTTGGAACATATCTCTGTTTGTGGACATGTGGCTGATGTATCTGATTGTCAGAAAATTTGTTGGTGAGACTATTACCATTGTGTGCCAGGTGTCTGACAATGCGGTTCCCTTCCTTGGCCTATTGTATTCAGTAAGTTCACATGCCTTTTTTTTTCTTACCCTGTTTCATGTGTGCTACACTCACTTGTTCCCAGTGTACTTCAGTGAGTTCATGATGTGGGCAGTTTTACTTTTCTGCAAAAGTTATTTGTCTGTGCTATCTGCATGCACAAATGAGATAAGAAGTCATTAAGCCCCAGCATTTGTACACAAAAGGGAGTGAAATGTGCTCTGTACAATGCAGTCACCCAGGGCAAAATGTGGCTGAAAGCTGCGGTTTCCCACAATGTAGAGTAACTTAGATAGTGCAGGGTACAGCCTGATCCCCACAAATACCACACCCTAACTGAGGAATGATTCTGGTTATAAATAGTTAAATGGTCCATTTTCTATGAGCATATACAAAATACACAAAGAGCAAACAAGCCCTTGTGTGTTGTAAGGAAGCCACTTGTTCATTTCCTGGCTGCCCAGACTCCCAAAATAACCACATAGAAACTATATTAATTAAATCACTGCTTGGTGCATTAGCTCTAGCTTCTTAGTGGATAACTCTTACATATTAAATTAACCTATCTCCATTATTTTATATTTTACCATGAGACTCGTGGCCTACCAGCAGGTTTTCAGCATGTCTGTCTCTGGCAATAACTCCATGGCTTTTCCCTGACTCTGCCTCCTTTCTCCCAGCATTCAGCTTAGTTTTCCCTGCCTAGGTCTATTCTACTCTGCACAGGCTCAAGACAGTTTCTTTATTAACCAATGGTATTCACAGCATACAGAGGGGAATCCCACATCACCTCCCCTCTTCTGTTTAAATGAAAAGGAATGTTTTAACTTTAATATAGTAAAACTACATATAACAAAACAGGTATCAAGCATGAATCTCAGTTATAATATTTATATCTACTTTGTCTTTTATCATATCTAAGGAAAACTATAACTATTTATTCTTCAACTCCATCAAAGACTCCAGAAGGATATATTACCTAAATAAACAGAAAGTACATTGTAAGCAACTTTTAAAACTCTAGAAATGACAGAGACATCTCACTACCTGAACAGTCACCCAAAGTTGTTCTGTATTGTTGGGGTATCCATCTTCAGCCTACAGTCCCATAGTGTCTGGAAGACCTTTCCATGAAGCAGGAAATTTCAGACAGTTCTATCTATATTGACAGTTTGTCAGTTACTTTCTTCTGTGTCCTGCAGAATGTCTGGCAGATTCTTTCAGGGAAGAAGGAACCCCGAAGGACCTTCTCACCTTTAGACAAGTTCAGCAGTCATTTCTCTGTGGGTCCTGCATGTCCAGTTCACCAAGCAGTTCAGGCAAGAGCAGTTCCTTGCCTGAATGGCTAACAAACTCCATAAGGAACCTCTTTGACGCCCATCTTCCCCTTGAAGTAGATTGGTGCTGCCAGGAGCATATGTGTCTCACTGTCATGAAATGTCCTAAGTTCTTAAAACATTTTAAGTGCCATATTCTGTAGGTCTCTGAAAGATTTGAAGACTCTCTATCTAACTAAAATATATCTCTATATATCTAGAAAACTTAACTAACATGACTACAAGCTTGACTATTATAGATGACTCTCTATTGACCTATATTTCTTAATTATACATTACATTTTTAAATGTGTTTTAATTTAAACACAATACCTTAATCAAGAGAAGAAATATATATATATATACATACATACATACATACGTGTGTATATATATATAAAATATAACAAAATTGACCTTCAATTTGTATCAATAAACCAAGCTCCATATCAATGTTAAATATTCATCCCTTTAGCATATTGTCCTTTAAATGTAAACAAACATTTATAAACAATATTTGGGAGTATAGGTGTAATTCTCTCTAAACTGCTTCCTGATTTTATTGGGTGAAGTAATTTTTTGAGGTGTGTTCTAGGTGACCTTTCAGGGGCTTTTGGTCTATCAAACTACATTAGTCTAGAAGGATTCCACAGGTTATCATCCTCTGTAGAAACAAAAGAAGAACCTCTTTTCAAAAGCAACAAATTCTTAGATTCAAATTTTGAAGTCAAGATACCTTTAGAGTATAGTCTGTACAATGAAATGTTTCTCTGTTCTTAGTGCATTCACAGTCAAAAAATGTAAAGAAAATACAATCATATTTATAATCCAGACTCTCTTTTATATTCCATCTTTACATGGCTTATTCTTTCTTTACTTCTTTTAATCTATGACTATCTGAAATCTCTGCAATCTGTCTCTTTAAAGCCTTTACTTTTTAAAACAAACAATTTACTTCTTTTTATAAGTGTCTATATTCTTTTACTGTTTTTAAAGGTTTTTATTTATTATGTATACAGTGTTCTGTCTGCATATATGCCTACTCGCCAGAGAGAGCACCAGATCTCATTACAGATGGTTGTGAGCCACCATGTGGTTGCTGGGAATTGAACTCAGGACCTCAGGAAGACCAGTCAGTGCTTTTAACCTCTGAGCCATCTCTCCAGCCCCCATTCTTTTACTTTTTGTCTCCAAAGCCTATGTACATTTATCCACCACTGTGATCCACTTAGAATTTCTTTAAATCTGAATCTGTCTTTATTGTGTATCTGTAATTATTTTCTGTCCAGGAAAGCTTCTTTAAAACCTAAGCTGTGGCATTCCTAGGGCAAATATGGCACTGCCTGCTTACTCTGCCTAGTCCATCATAGTGGAAGTCCATTCATTGCCTCTGGGAGCCAAGCTCACTGTCCCATTTTTAGGCACACTGTCAATCTATGTTGTCATTAATCAAGTTGTAACACTCTGTTCACAAACCCCATTTAAGTGCTCGGTCTCCCGAAAGAGTCAGAGTTTGTGCTGGCAGGCTGGGAAGTCACTGTTTCAAAAATGCATGGCTGTTTTTTGGCTACTGCTGAATCAGAAAGATCTCTCTTAAAGGAGCCACAGCATGCCACCAGCAAGCAAAGCCCATTTGGGAAAAAATGTGGCTAAACTTTGTTTTTTAATGTCTAGAATTCTTTTCCAAGCCGTGGATTTTAATTGACCACGTTGGTGTGTCAGTTTGTTGTAAGGAAGGCTGCTTGTTTGTTTTACTGCCTGCCCAGACTCCTTGTGAATCAATATGTTTTGTTAGCATCAATCAATATTTCCTGGGTACCTAGAATTTGAAAACTAGAGCTGGCCCCAGAAGGGGATTATAATTTCTATTTAACCATGGTAAGAGACAATACCTCAAAATTCTATTGACTTACTATAAGGGTAAAGTGCTGCCCTCAGCACCCCAGGTGATAATATAAAAAGGACATTGCTGTTTAAACCTTCCTTGCTGTCAACCTCTTCTCACCCAGCTGACTAATGCACCCCCTTTGTCCTCTGACACTGGGAGTATCTCACATACTGTCCTCACAGAATCAAAACATGTGTTTATATTCTCATTTCCCCAAAGGAAGAGGTAGAGGGCTATGTCCCTGTTAACATTGCTGGACTCTTCCAAACAGGCTCTAGCATGCTCGCTGCCCACCAGTTTCTAAAACTCACTGTTTCTGGTCTTGCATCTCTCCCATTAGACCTGACTGACCAGGAAAGCATCATTTGATGTGGGATTCCCTTCTGTATGCTGTGAATACCATTGGATAATAAAGAAGCTGTTTTGGGCCCGTGATAGGGTAGAGAAGAGCTAGGTTGGGAAAACTAAACTGAATGCTGGGAGGAAGAAGGCAGAGTAGAGAGAAGCCATGCAGCCTCACCGGGGACAGACGCTGGAACTTAACCTGATAAGCCACAGCCTCCTGGTGATACACAGATTAATAGAAGTGGGTTAAATTCATATTTAAGAGTTAGCCAATAAGGAGCTAGGGCTAATGGGTCAAGCAGTGATTTAATTAATACAGTTTCTATGTGGTTATTTTGAGAGTTTGGGCAGCTGGGAAATGAACAAGCGGCCTTCATAATAAACACTAACAATTTTTTTCTGTCTGAAGCTAGGATTGTTAGGGAGCTGTGTTCAGGCTCAAGAGACCACAATGTCCTTCCCTGCTCATTCCTTGTGCATCCTCAAATGCACATGTTCCCCTTCAGCGTATTCTTGCTGTCAGGAACAACTCTGGATTAGGCTGCTGGAATTTGGACCTCTGAGGCTCGTCAGGCACTCTGCTCTCGGTGGCGGTGCGGTCTTTACTTTTTTCTGCCTTTGCTTCTTTATCTATACAGTTGAAATAAAAATAGAAAATGTCATGGGGTGCCATGGATCTGAATTATGAAAGCAAACAGTAGAAAACATTGGAAAGCGTGGTAAACAGAAAGTGCTTTAAATGCCTGTCACAATTGTGGTCATGACTAACGCTCACTCCAGTAATGGTGAGAGGGAAGGGTAACAGAGTCTCTTTGAGGGTGAAGAGTTGGTCTCTGAGGATTGCTTCCCTGAAGACCTTGCTTAGGGACACTGATGGAAAATAGAAATATGACACCACTTTAAGACCAAAATAAATCAGCTTCAGATCCACAGCCCAGCAATGACCCGGGAAGGTGCTGCTGCCCTCAGACAGAGGCTGGCATGCTGGTACAGGGGTTTGGTGGACTGATGTCGGCAACAGCAGATGTAACTGTCATGGTGCATGTCATGACAGTTCCACTGGGCTGAGGAATCCCTAAGCTGGCAGAACATGTCCTGACTTGAGGATATTTCGGGAAGGAATTAACATCTGGATTAGCAGTAAAGACTAAGGTGGGTAGGTGCCATGCAATCTGTGGAGAGTCTGGATGGAACAAAACAGCAGAGTGTGGGGGGAAGGGGGTTCGGTTTGAACTGGGATCTGATCTTCTCCTCCTTGCCTCCCTCTTTTAGTCTGGAGGTTTGAAGTAGGTTTTACAACACTGGCTTCCCCATGGCTTGCTGGCTTCCCTGTAGCTTAGGTCTTTGAGATCTGACCACATGGCAACATTGCTCTCCTGGTTGTCCAGCCCACAGAGACAGCTGTGAGGTTTTTTTTCTGGGGGTTGGGGGAAGTGTTTCTAAAAATCGTAGGAGCCAGTTCCTATATTAAATGTCTCTAGCTATTTCTGTTCATGACCCCATCTGCATTTGTATCTACATGTCTAGCACCATCCTTGCTTCCGTTTCTGCAAAGACCCTTACCTGACATGACAAGTAAACCATACAAACGCTAGACTGCTTTCAGGTGCGTGAATGAAATGGCACTAGAAGCACAGGATTGTTCTGCTCAGAGAAGTAATGCTTCTTGGATTTTTAAGAAAGAACCAAGAAGAAATTTTAGGTGTTTCCAGAATATGCAGGTTGTATTGAGCAGCCCTTGGCTGGCTTATGAATTCATCTCACCTTCCAACCCACATATTCAAACAACCAAGGGAAACACGAGAAACCGCAGGAACCACAGCAAGGGCTGCCGGCATTGCTTTGCTAGATTTCAAGGCCTTCCCACTTATTTCAGGGCCTTGAGATAAAGCTGAGAAAAGCATCAGTCTACTGTCCTCACGGAAAGAATAGAAAGAGACACCTGCGTTCTCAGAGATGTCAGGAAGACCTTTTGTTCCTCTTTAGTCTTGACTTTCCTATCATTGAAACAAAGATTCAAAGATTCTTGAAGACAGGTTCATAATCTTTTTTACTGTATCTATTCTACATAACAGCAGCAATAGCACAGAGAATAATTAGCACTCCCATAAATGTTTATTGGTAATTACATACATTGTCCAAAGGACTTCATTCTAGTCTGGACCCACTTATGCTGCCTATGCCTTATGGTACCCTAGGGAAGTACATCAACTATAGATGAAGGAATTAGGGCACTGGGCTCTGTGGAAAGCCAGCTGAAGAAGCAATGCTGAACAGAGAACAGGGCTAGTGTTGTGATGATGAGAAGGCTGACTGGATTGAAAATTTGGAAACATTCATACCAGCACACACTGGTGGGAGCCCTTCAGAGGGATAAAGACAGCAGACAGGCAATCAGTAAGCTTCCTGTGCGAGCAATAGACTGAGCATCCTCCGTGCTACCAGGGACATTGGGTAGGCATTTCACTTTCAAGCTCTTCTGGTGTCAATTCTCTGGACTTGGCTGAGCTGCCTGACTCCTCTAGGCCCGTTTCCTCATCCTAAAGCCATGGTGTTGAGTTTATTATGACAATACTGCGAGCCTGTTCTTACAGTCTTTGAGAGACTGGCCTAACAAATTAGTTCCCAGCATGTCAACAGCCTTATTACTCTTATCACTGAATGGGTAAGAAGAAAGGAAGGGGATTGTGGCCAATAAAGGCAGAGGTTTTGTTTAATTCTGTTTGCTTATTAGGACAGTCTTCAAAGTACTTAATATGCTAATCTACACTGTGAAAGAACAGGAGAGAAATTCTCAGATTTATGTGACCAGAGACGACCAATTTTATCCCCTGGAGTAAAAGCAATATCTCACGGGATGCAGTTATTTTGCAGTTTGCAGTCTGAGAAAGGGTCTTCATTTCCCACAGGAATAGAAAAACAGATGTGAAGCGTCTCTCTTTGGCAATCTTTAAGCAATTGCAAGCAAGTATCCTCCAAAGAAGGGCTTTTTATTTTTACAAAGCCTTATGAAAGTATTCTGTGATCCATTGTACAAAACCAGATACCCAGGTACTCAGGTCTTACAGCCATTCAGTCCTTTACCACCAATACCATTAACAATGAACTCATTCTCAGCACTTTCCAGTAGTCTGTAAAAGCGAGTCAACATGGCATCATTCAGCCTTCTGAGAAAATTACCATTTGCTCTGGGTCTGTCTTACTTGTTCATAGGAACTTTATACTCTTTGTGGCAGAGTCATATTTCTCTAGAGTCTCACTTTGCTATTTGGAATGATCCAGAGCTAGCATCAAAGAATATGCTATATTGAACTTTCATTTCTTACTCCATGTCTTTTAACTTAGATGACCTAGTCTACGTGGCTTTCCAGAGCTGCTCATGGTCTTACGAAGATAGACATTAACTTGTTTCCACGAAAATTAGAATGTTTGCATCCCATTACTAGTAATCAGGGTCATTTCCTCATTAATTGTGAAATCTCCTGGCAACATAGAGAATCCTCTATGCAGAAAAGGCAGAAGAGAACAAAAATAGTTCTGCCATTGAATAATTCTTCAGACCTGCCACAGGGGGCGTCCTAGGCAGAGTGCTGGGCAAATAGCAACGAGAAGAAGCTGTTTTACCTTGTACACAGCCAACAAGGTACAGCCCAGGATATGCGTGCTAATTGTCTTTAAATGAAGAAAAATAACGTTTCTTGTATCTCTGAGAAACAGGAAATTAGTTATGTCATGGAGAACATCACTGTCCTAAATTCAGTAGAGATACACAATTCAAACTTCATTCTCCTAGATGTTCCCACTATGAAAAAAT
Source organism: Microtus ochrogaster (assembly GCF_000317375.1). Classification (NCBI taxonomy): domain Eukaryota; kingdom Metazoa; phylum Chordata; class Mammalia; order Rodentia; family Cricetidae; genus Microtus; species Microtus ochrogaster. Next base: position 53,183,571 of record NC_022027.1, on the reverse strand, counting down.
ACTCTGACGTGACCAAGAAATATTCGCACGGGGCATAGAACTGGCAAGATGCTTATTAACCTATTAAGAAGACAAATCATTCTCCAAGATAGAGAGAAGGCATCTAAAACCCCAAGCTTTCTATGCAAAATGCCCAAACACTTTGATACTTATTTTTTTTAAATTAAGTATTTTATGTATTTTCCATCCTTTGTAATTTGCCACCCCATTTCTTTTTACTATTTCATAGTTGCAGGGTAATTTTTAAGCCGATCCTCATTACAGCTTCTACTTGTTTTCTGGGAGGTTTTAAGTTTTCTAAATTTCCAGTAAGTGACTATCAGAATTACAGTATACTGGGGTAAGCATTGATACAGTATTTGCCTTGGAGAATATCCTGCCGTATCACTCCTGTGGTCCAATGTTTGTCTAGAGCTAATTCTTCATTAGCTATGTTTGCACACTCTCCATCATACATTATCTTCACAAACAGTGGTTCTGACTGTTTGTTTCATGTGGTGGATTACTCAATCTAACCCGTGGAGTAGTTTAATTCTATTATCAGATCATTACATTTTTAGTTAGAAATTTCCTTACCAGGTCAAATAAGTTTCTCTGAGTTCTTGAGTTTACATTGTCATGTAGACCTTTTCAGTAATTGTCTACCTTTCAAAATTTTCCCCAGATTTTGAACACCAAAATACCCATGGGTATTGTGTAACTTCAAAGTCTTGTCTATCAAAAGAACAGTGTGAATTTCTAATGTTGATGGGTTATCTTGAAGACACACTCAAGTTTTGGTTCATTTTTTATATCAGTCCCATCATTAATTACATTATGACAGTTGATCAATTATAGTAATGCGTAATCAGCACCCATCTTTGTTCCTTATCCATGTAGGGGGGACACATGTACACTATGGACAATTGAGACTGACCAAAAGACTATACTCACTCTCATGGAGGTGAAGTTCCCACGGGAAGCCTTTTCTTTTACCTTTTTGCTTAAACATTCACTCAGCAAGCTTCATTCCTTTTTAGTGTGGTCTGCAGACTGCGTCTTCTAAGTTAGGGCTCTGTAGGCAGAGGGTATACTTTGGTTTCCCAGCTGCCCAGGCCCAAATAATCACACAGAAACTGTATCAATTATAACACTGCTTGGCCAAAAGTTTATGCGTATTCTTACCTAGCTTTTATATCTTAAATTAACCCATCTCTGTTAAATTGTATAGTGCCACGAGGTTGTGACTTACCAGTAAGGTTCTGGCATCTTTCTCCTTTGGCAGCTACATGGTGTCTCCTTGACTCTGCCTTCTTTCTCTCTGCATTCAGTTTAGTTTTCTCTGCCTAGCTCTATTCTTCCCTGCCATAGCCCAAAGCAGTCCTTTACTAACCAATGCTAATAAAACAAATTTGTAGCATACAGAGGGAAATCCCACATCAGGGCTCAGGAACTCTGCTCTTCTTAGAGCTAGAACTGGGTCAGTAAATAGCAATGCAAATAAATAAAGACCATTTGAGAGTTGACTGCAGCAGAACCAATATACATCCTCTTGGAAGACAAAGCTATTTACTGGGATGATGTATAATGTCTTACAGAACATCCCAAACACTAGAGACCCAGGCTTGTGAGACAGGAAGGAAGTGAGTAGCCTGGACCACTCCAGGAGAGTTTGGCTACGGTTCTGGAGCTAGGAATGTTCTACCTCTTTGATGGTGCTAATCCTATCCTTTTACTACCCATCATCCTTTCTGCAATTAAAATTCCAATTTGAGCAAAGCATTGAATTTGCTGAGCTGCCCTCCAGTAATGTCAGCTTCATTGTAGCAAAAAAGTAAGTCGAGGGAAGCAGCTGCCCCACTTGGGTCTGCAGCAAGAGATGTCTCTTTGCCGCCATGTGCTTTGCTATTTCTGTCTATAGTGCTTACTGTAGGCATGTACTTCACTAATTACATCAAATGCATTAATTCATTCTAATAACAATACTATTTCATAGGTATTATGATAATGGACTAGGCATAAGAAGTTTATTTAATTGCACTAAATCACACAGTGAATGGCAGAAACAATCAGAAGTTAGAGACATGGCTGCAGCATGGGTTTTTAGTCTGTTTGCTAAGTCTAGACAAACACAAATGTTTAGAGGAGGGGAAAGAGACAGAAAAAGAGCAAACAACAAATCCACATTTGTTGGTATGGTAATAAAATAGAAGACCTCTGTTTGTACATATTGTACATTTAGATTTGCCATTTGGATGTTATGTTAGACTTAGAGAAGGTAACACAGAGAGTGTGTTTTCCACGTGCTTCGCTGAGTTTGAACATCAGCACAGTATTATTGCACTGCGTATTTTAACAGACATGTATCTGCCTTTCTCCCCTGGGGACCCAGTAGACTTTTTCTCTATTCCAATACTCATTCTAGGGTCCCACATGTCAAATTTTGCCAAACCCATTGCCTTGACTCCAGGACAGATTCTTTGACTTTGTCTTATGTGACAATGACACTTAGAGTCATGGTCAGATATTTTAGTATTTAATGTCAGTCTTCAACTGAAGATTGTCTGATGTCTCTGTCTATCTGTCTGTTTATCAGTCTGTCTGTCTAGATAGGAGAAGTTTAGGAGAAGAATGTTTTTTTCTCAGGTAATTCTCTTGTGTGATATAGGTATGTCCTCGCTGGTGAGAACAGCACCAATTACTTGATTCTAGGGTGTATTTATTCAGCTTATACTTCTTATAAGATTTCCAAGTAGACATTTGGTTGAAAAACCTGGAGTGTTCTTTCCAATATCAAATAGATTTTTTCCATTGTGCTAATTCATGTGGATTCTTGTAATGCATATAAATCTTCTTGATTTTCAGCACTGTTTCTGTGATTTAACTGCACCTAACCAGATGTTCCATCTGATGCATAATGGGCTCACTGAAAGATAAACAGTCCACTAGACCCGCTCTCTAAAGTAGCTGCCTTGGTTCAAGGCAAACCGTACTCTGATACAAAATGGACCACCACACTGGGGAGTTAGTGAATTATGCCAATTCTCTCCACTTAACAGGGTGTTCAGGCCATTTCTTTTGCTGCTTTTTAGAGCTACAGTTTTTATTGAGGCTTTCCGGCCAATTTGGCTATTAGCCCAGGTTTGATGACATGGCTCATTCTAAACACTACTCCATATGTGAAATTGTACATCTGCCTTTTGTTATGCAGAAAGCATGTGCCAAAATATTGATGCAGACGGACTAGTGTGATGGAAAATCATCCAGCAGATGCTTCTGATTCCAGTTTGCACTACATTGCTTTATATTTTTCTTATAACTAACTTAAAGATTTTAAATCATTCTGGTCTTATGCTTTGTGATAGAGCTCTGAATTTCCCCAACCTGTAAGTTCTACTTAGGAATAGCATTGCATGTTTGTGTGGATTTCTTTTTCAAAATGTGGCAGTGTCTCCTTTAAGCTTCCACAGAAACAGTGGAAATCATTAACCATTTGTTAAAGTTAAGTTCAGAGGGGTGATAGTGGAGGGACGGTGAAGGGTAGAAGAATATCGTTGAACACTCCTAGTGAGCTGGTGTTCCGGAGGCAGCAGTCCTGGAGACGTGATTGCATAGGAAGTAGGTACCCACAGCGTTGGCGGTTTAGTGTCCCATTCTTGTGAACTTACTTTTTTTCAGAAAGAACATTTTCATAAGTTGTCATCTCCACAGACACTCATGCACGCAATTATTAGTTTTTCTTTATGTGCATCAATATCTGGGTCCTTTAAAAATGTATATTGATTTCAATCTTAATTTTAAAATAGTTATGTGACTTTGAGCCGTGTTTTTAGTCATTGCTAAGGGCTGATATGGAGCCCTGAATCCTGAGTTTTAATTTCGACATTGATATATGAGAATTCCTAAAGAGAGGGAAAATTCTACTTCCCATCATGGAAGCATCTAGAAATCAGGATTTTCTTCCTCCTTCCCTCCCTCTCTTTATCTCTCCCTCCTCCCTCCCTCCCTCTTTCCTTTCTTTCCTTTGTTCCTTAAAGTTTTTCTTTTTAGAGGCATTGGGAAAGTGGAAAAAACATTTATCAACAGAGTACAAAAGTAAATGTATTCATAAATGTTTTTTTGGTTTCTGGACAAACAAACTTCCAACTCAGACGGAGAAGCCACTCATTGTGCTGGTATGTCCACTTGTAGGAATTAGTAGTTAGGGTCTAAGGAGTGCACAGTCTCACTGTTAAATGATATTAAAGCAATGATGAGGAAAATTCCAGGCTCAGCACTTCCTGATTCTTATTACATTTTACTAAGGTTATTAACTCTGTCACACACACACACACACACGCACGCACGCACGCACGCACGCACGCACGTGCACACACACACACACATGCACGCACGCACACACACACTCTGAAGGTCCCTTATGCCAACTGCGTCCACGCCATGGAAATGCGGTGTGAAAGTGTGCACATCACTTCTCGGCTCTGCACACAGTGAGTTCACATTAGTAACTTGCTCACCCTGTTATTAAAATTGTGCACATGTCTCTTCTTAGAGAAGATTAAACAGCATGGGAGATCAAGTGATTTGAAGTTACTATGCTCCTTTCCATGCTGACGATCTGCCAGTCAGAGTTATTTACTGAGTCACAATGTGTCTTGGGGTATTTGGTTTGCACTTTTCTCTGCATAGACATTTTCTTCCCTAATATTCACTGTTGTGGGGTGGTGTGAGCTGCATTCCACCACCCAGCTCCCGCCACCAGCTAGCTTTACCTGAAATAACTACACACAAATTGTATTTTTTAAACACTGCTTGGCCCATTAGCTCTAGCCCTTACTGGCTAGTTCTGATATCCTGATCAACCCATCTCTAATAAACTGTGTAACACCGGTCTTACCGGGAAAGATTCAGCATGTCTGACCTGGCAGCTTGCTTCATTGCGTGCGTCTGCCTCAGAGAGCAGAGCTATCGGCGTCTGCCTGGGAGAGGGGAGCATGGCGTCTCTGAGCTCTCTTCCTCTTCCTCCCAGCATTCTATTCTGTTTACTCCACCTACCTATGTTCTAAGCAATTAAATGGGCCAAGGCAGTTTCTTTATTTTTTAACCAATGACCTTCCTCCATCAATTCACACGATTCTCTCTTTCCCCAACACACATTCAGAGTGATGTTGTAGGATTTTCCTGTGAAGTCAGCCCACTTGGTACCTGTCCCCTGACCTGGAAGACCTTGCCATTCCTCCTTCTTGTCTTTGCTTTTGTTTTGTTCACAGATTCATAATCTTCCTCCTTCATTAGAATGTAAGATCCATATAGGGTGGAATCTTCTATAATTTTTTTCTTACTCCTAGTATTTAAGGCTTAAATCAGGACGGGCTACAGAGGAAATGATTAGTGTTTTTTCTTTCTTTCTTT